>NC_085138.1:109510265-109585265 GCF_035046485.1 Aedes albopictus | reverse complement strand
CACTGCCCCGAACCGGCGTCTGCTCGAGTGGTACTGTTTGTACACTTGCTAGTACCGCAACTACTTCCAGCCAACTGTCACAACAAGCATTAAACACTGCATTGCATAAAGCCAAACACCCAATCGAACGGGTTCGCCAACGTGGAGGCAGCTCGCAGAGTCAATGTCACTCGTTCGTTGAGTCGACCTGTAATAGGACTACTGGCGTAAACGCGCGAGAACGGGATTATGATATTACGACGACCGACTGCGACAGCCAGTAGGTAAGCAGTCAGCGAGTGTCAATATCGCGAAACCAGTTCTACCCCACGAGGCGGTACCTGTAATTGTACGTCGTACATACGTAGCCTAGACACCGGTAAGCGGTTCATACCTTGTCATATGTGTGACGCATTTGTCACAGTTACACGTTGGAGCAGTAAGCGCTCTGAAATTTCTTCGCCGACAATTTAAACGATGTATGATGCATTATTTCAGGAATGCAATAACATTATCTAAACAAATTAGAAATTCAAAATGTTGTAGACTCAATCAAGGGGATATGACATTTTTAGAGTTTCATACACATTTTCTGAAAACAACATTTGTAAGGTTTTAGTTGTCAAGTATTATTTTACTTCCTTTCACTTCGAAGAATTCTCGATACGTAAAGATAAATTTAGTGTTTTGGAGCCGAATATAATGTAAAGAACATGATAGTTTATAGAACATGGTATTGGCCACGTCCTTGCTAATGATGAAAGGCGTTAGAGGAAAACATTACGTTGTATACCTCATTCGCACCATCACAACAACTGATACAAGGTATCAGGTTCACACCTTGTACACGTTTCTACAACATCATTGTAATCAATCGTCGTCTCCATCTATCGGTAATTTATCGCCGTAAAAATGCAATCACTGTACTAAGACAACCAAACCTGTAAAAGCTGCAATCACCCTCATGCAGAGGCGAGACGGTCTATCAGCTTTCGAAACGTGAACTCCGGCAGCAGTTAAAGATAAGGTTTATTGAGATGACGTCATACAACATTTATAAAGTACGCTATGTACTATCGTTTTTTTTTATTTATCTCCAGTTCCAGTGCCGATAGCAATTGGCAGCGTGTGTGGCGCTTAACTCAAACTGCTAATGATTCATCTTTTGGCAATGACTTTCGCTTGCGTGTGCACAGGAACACCTGTCGTAACACTCTGCACAGCACTGGTATAATAACGAAAGTAATTGTTTTCCGAGAAATATACGATGTGGTCGTGGTTTGTCGAAGTTTTGTTAAACGAGTGATCGGACTCAATAAATACATAAATCATTTTGTTACTTCTAGGATCATTGTTTCTGTGATACTTGTGGAAGTACAGAATATTACCGAACCTATTCTCTAATCATGAACTTATGTCTTCTAAATCTATCGGTCGGTATAATTCAGAAAAAGAGCGGGTGGAAGAGTGTAAATGTACTCTTAGTGTGTAATGTTCAGTTTGGTCCCACTGAGTCTGGCACACAACAAACGGTTGAGCCATAAAACAAGCTCATAAAATTGAACAATATTTTCACTCCCAGATGAAAAATTGATGCCTCCTCGTTTCCTAGAAAACAATCACCTCGGAACCGTGTACAACTCTTTATATAGTTTGGCGGGGTACATATTAGATTCGACATCGTTCAACTTTGTCTCAGAGGCTTGTTCAGGGGCGCGATTTAGCAAAAATAAAATACAATAATTCTACTTCCCTTTATGACATAACGACCACGGGCCCATATAGCCGAGGCGGTAAACGCACGGGTATTCAGCATGACCATGGCTGAGGTTGACGGGTTCGATTCCCGGTCGGTCCAGGATCTTTTCGTAAAGGAAATTTCCTTGACTTCCTTGGGCATAGAGTATCTTCGTGCCTGCCACACGATATACACATGCAAAATGGTCATTGGCAGAGGAAGCTCTCAGTTAAAAACTGTGGAAGTGCTCATTGAAGCTGAGAAGCAGGCTTTGTCCCAGTGATGACGTTACGCCAAGAAGAGGAGAGGAGGAGAGGAGGAGGTACCATGAATCACGGCATTTTTTAATTCCAAATACTACACTACTACTAAATTCAAACATCGTATGATTCTAATGGCAAGCTCCAGGCCATTAGGTCTGTCTTGTACAGTCGTCCCACATATGTGGATCAGCATAGTCTACTTATTGATCATTCGGATTTATAAGTAAATTTCAATATTAAAATAAATGCATATTTTTAAGTAAGTCATAGAAACTATTCTATCGGCATTAATAATAAAAAGTTCCGGCGAGACGCTGGGAGACATTGCTATCAGTGAAGCTGATGATAAAACATTTTATCACTGAGAAACATGCTTGTGGTAGAGTTAAAAAAAGAATTTCAGACTAGACTTCTTGCGGAGGTTATGGAGACGTATCCGGAAAAATTGTCGATCTGTCTTGTTCCAGGAATTCCAGGATTTCCTCACGAATTCCTCCAGGAGTTCCTCAGGAATTCCTCCACAAAGTTCCTTGAAATCCTCAGAATCCTGAGAGGAAACTCCTCAGAATCCTGAGAGGAAACTCCTCAGAATCCTGAGAGGATTCTCATCAGAATCCTGAGGATTCTCCCCAAAATCCTGAGAGGATTTTCCTCAGAATCCTGAGAGGATTTTCCGCAGAATCCTGAGAGGATTTTCCTCAGAATCCTGAGAGGATTCTCCTCAGAGTCCTGAGAGGATTCTCCCCAGAATCCTGAGAGCATTCTCCTCAGAATCCTGAGAGGATACTCCCCAAAATCCTGAGAGGATTTTCCTCAGAATCCTGAGAGGATTTTCCGCAGAATCCTGAGAGAATTTTCCTCAGAATCCTGAGAGGATTCTCCTCAGAGTCCTGAGAGGATTCTCCTCAGGATCCTGAGAGGATTCTCCTCAGAATCCTGAGAGGATTCTCCTCAGAATCCTGAGAGGATTCTCCTCAGAATCCTGAGAGGATTTTCCTCAGAATCCTGAGAGGATTCTCCTCAGAATCCTGAGAGGATTCTCCTCAGAATCCTGAGAGGATTCTCCTCAGAATCCTGAGAGGATTCTCCTCAGAATCCTGAGAGGATTCTCCTCAGAATCCTGAGAGGATTCTCCTCAGAATCCTGAGAGGATTCTCCTCAGAATCCTGAGAGGATTCTCCTCAGAATCCTGAGAGGATTCTCTTCAGAATCCTGAGAGGATTCTCCCCAGAATCCTGAGAGAATTCTCCCCAGAATCCTGAGAGAATTCTCCCCAGAATCCTGAGTAGATTCTCCCCAGAATCCTGAGAGGATTCTCCCCAGAATCCTGAGAGGATTCTCCTCAGAATCCTGAGAGGATTCTCCCCAGAATCCTGAGAGGATTCTCCCCAGAATCCTGAGAGGATTCTCCCCAGAATCCTGAGAGGATTCTCCCCAGAATCCTGAGAGGATTCTCCCCAGAATCCTGAGAGGATTCTCCCCAGAATCCTGAGAGGATTCTCCCCAGAATCCTGAGAGGATTCTCCCCAGAATCCCGAGAGGATTCTCCCCAGAATCCCGAGAGGATTCTCCCCAGAATCCCGAGAGGATTCTCCTCAGAATCCTGAGAGGGTTCTCCTCCAGAATCCTGAGAGGATTCTCCCCAGAATCCTGAGAGGATTCTCCCCCAGAATCCTGAGAGGATTCTCCTTCCCCCCCCCCTCAGAATCCTGAGAGGATTCTCCCCAGAATCCTGAGAGGATTCTCCCCAGAATCCCGAGAGGATTCTCCCCAGAATCCTGAGAGGATTCTCCACAGAGTCCTGAGAGGATTCTCCGCAGAATTCTGATAGGATTCTCCGCAGAATCCTAAGAGGATTCTCCCCAGAATCCCGCGAGGATTCTCCACAGAATCCCGAGAGGATTCTCCCCAGAATCCCTAGAGGATTCTCCCCAGAATCCTGAGAGGATTTCGCACAGAGTCCTGAGAGGATTCCGCTCAAAATCCTGAGAGGATTCCGCTCAGAATCCTGAGAGGGTTCCGCTCAGAATCCTGAGAGGATTCCGCTCAGAATCCTGAGAGGATTCCGCTCAGAATCCTGAGAGGATTCCGCTCAGAATCCTGAGAGGATTCCACTCAGAATCCTAAGAGGATTCCGCTCAGAATCCTAAGAGGATTCCGCTCAGAATACTACTTAAAGGATTCCGCTCAGAATCCTGAAAGGATTCTCCTTAGATTCCTGAAAGAATTCTCCTCAGAATCCTAAAAGAATTCTCCTCAGAATCCTAAAAGGATTCTCCTCAGAATCGTGAAAGGATTCTCCTCAGAATCTTGAAAGAATTCTCCTCAAAATCCTGAGAGGATTCCACTCAGAATCTCGAGAGGATTCTCCTCAGAATCCAGGAAGGATTCTTTTCAGGATTTTTCAAGAATTCTTCGGGAATTGCTCCAATTTTTTTTTGTCTTTATTTTTGAGATTTTCAGCCTTTCAGTTCATCTCACACTCCAAAAATACCTTGGGAGTTTCTCCAGGAATTTCTCGGAAACTCTTCCAGAAGTTCTTCAGGAATTCCTCGGGAATTTCTCCGAGAATTCCTCGGTAATTCCTACAAAAGTTCCTCTGGAATTCCTCCAGAAGTTTCTCTGGAATTTTTCAAGGAGTTTCTCTGGACTCCCTCCAGGAGTTCGCCTGGAATTTCTTCAGGAGTTCCACTGTAATTCCTCCAGGAGTTCCTCGGGAATTCCACATGAAATCTACCAGGAGTTTTCAGGAATTCTTCCAGTAGTTCCGCAGGAATTCCTTCAGCATTTCCTCGGGATCTCCTCCAAAAATATATCTCGGAATCCTCCCAGGAGTTCCTCGGGAATTTCTCCAGAAATTCCTCGGGAATTTCTTCAGGAATTCCTCCAGAAATTCCTCGGTAATTCCTCCAGGAATTCCTCGGGAATTCCTCCAGGAATTGCTCCAGAAATTCCTCAGGAATACCTCCAGGAGTTCCTCGGGAATTCCTTCAGCATTTCCTCGGGATCCCCTCCAAGAATACCTCCAGGAATTCCCCCAGGAGTTCCACGGGAAATTCTCTAGAAATTCCTCGGGAATTTCTTCAGTAATTCCTCGGTAATTCCTCCAAGAATTTCTCCAGAAATTCCTCGGTAATTCCACCAGGAATTGGTCCAGAAATTCCTCGGTAATTTCTCTAGAAATTCTTCCAGGAATTGCTCCAGAAATTCCTCGGGAATTCCTCGAGGCGTTCCTCGGGAATTTTTCCAAGAGTTCCTCGTGAATTTCTCCAGGAGTTCCTCGGGAATTCCTCCAGGTGTTCCTCGGGAATTCCTCCAGGTGTTCCTCGGGAATTCCTTCATGGTTTCCTCGGGAATTCCTCCAGGAGTTCCTCGAGAATCCCTCCACTAGTTCCTTGGGAATTTCTCCAGTAGTTCCTTGGGAATTAATCCAGGAGTTTCTCGGGAAATCCTTCAGGAGTTCCTCGGAAATCCCTCCAGGAGTTCATCGTGAATTTCTCAAGGAGTTCATGTCACCAGGAATTCCCTTTGGAAATTCCTTCAGAAGTTCCTTTTGAGGATGTCCAAGAAGTTTCTCCAGAGGATTGCTTCAGAAGTTCCCTCTGAAGATTCTTTCAGAAGTTTCTTCTGGGAATTTATCTGGAAGTTCTTTTTGAGGATTTCCCTGGAGATCTGCTTGGAAATCTCTCCTTCTGTAAGTTCCTCCAGGAGTAATTTCTAGGAAATCTTGCACGAATTCATTCTTAGAATTTTCCCAGGATTTCCTTCTGGGGATTTGTCCACGAGTTCCTTTTGGAAATTTCTTTGATTTTATTGTAGGGACTCCTCCTGAAATTCTTCCTAGGGCTTCCTCTATCAGTTTCTCTTTGGGGAATTTCTTGAGGAGTCCTGGATTATTCACTGGAGATTCCTCTAAGAATTCCCTCTCGGGAAGAATCGCCAACAGGAACTCCAGGAAGAATCTCTTGAATGAACATCTTCCAGCACTCCTGACCGAGGTACCCACCAGCAATCCTGAGCAACGCTCTAGCTTTCCTTTTCGGAACTGGAAATCATTTTTAAATTTATGTCGGGGAAGCTTCCAGCTATTCCTGCTGTGGAATACTCCTTACTGGGAAATTCTCCGACAAGTCTTTTCGAGTTTTCCTACAGCAATACCTTTCTGGAATCCTCCAGCAGTTTAATCCGTTAGATTTTTTTTTCGTTTAAAAATACACTTTTTAGCTGATCTACAATTTTAGAGTGATTGTATCGACTTTGTGATGCAAGGTCGGCGTGGTCGGAATCAACCGGATGGCAGTGCAGTGCGACAAGCTTCATTCTCTGTATTGTTTCAATCGTTTCAATCGACTCACGTGCGTGATATATCATCGCCTCGCTCCATCGTTAGATGGTGCGCGATTGTAGTAGGCGTATGATGATGATAGGTACCAACACCATCGGAAGTCAGTCGGATTGTGCTGATTACCAGAAATTCACTGTTTACATCAGACCAGCAACGAACGCATGACGCAACCCAAATTACGAGGAGAGCCGTTGATACCGAATTTTCTCCGTATCTTGAGGCCACTTTTACGCATTGAATTTTCCTCCAATTTTTTTTCTTATTTTTGTCATGCGATATTGATTTCCTAGCGCGGAGCGCAGAAGCGAGAAAGAGGAAAACACAAAGCAGGCCACACTATCTGCTGACAACATCACCACTGATACTCCGATGCGGCGGTATGGCATTGGAGGCTGTCCATAAACCACGTGGTCATGAGGGGGGGGGGGGGGGGGGTTCGGCCAATGACCATTTTGTATGGACGAAAAAAAAATTTTGTATGGACTAATGACCACGGGGGGGGGGGGGGGGGGGGGTGTTGAGAAGTCCCAAAAAAATGACCACGTGGTTTATGGACAGCCCCTTGCAGTATGCGGCGCAAAACAGCGTAAATAATTGGCATCAGCCTGCAATTCTCTGTGCTGTGTTCCATCAATATTTTCAACACAATTGCATCACCATCAAAGGTGGCTCTGGCTCTGGCTGCTCGCTCGCCACTGGGTGGCGTGATTCCCTTCTCAGCAGCGCTTGCTGCGATAGTGCGCCCCTCGAGACTGGCCCCAAAATATGTAGTGTGATTCATCGTCAATCTGCTGCAGCCCGATTGGAAAAAAAAATTAAAATTAAAATGCATCGCCGTCAACATAGCAGCAAGCTGTGCTGCGGTGGCGAATGAATGGAAGACAACTGGCGATGACCTTATTTCCTGACAACCGACTGACTACTTTCCCCTCGGTACACACAACACACATTCCACGAAGGAGTGTTCTTTCACATTTCCCTTTGCTGTTCTGAACCTTTCTAATGATAATTACGTCATATTCTTGCATATGAGAATTTGTAACCATCATCGAAGAAGCAGTAAAGATCCAATATTTACCTTGATTCGACGCCTACTCCGGTGCTGAGATTGTCCACAAAACACAGCTGTTCACACAGTATCCAAAACCTTTCCAAGGGCACTTCCCACAAAAGTTTTCGCTCTTCTCGACCGAGTTTTCTTCGTCCCACAAAACCACGCACAAAAACTCCGTACGACCGAAATCACTACGTTCCAAAAAAGATTCGACCGCGTTTTGTGTTGTCACTCGACAGAAATGCACTTTTCAAACCCGCGAACAACGGATTATTATCCTCCGAATAGTAGGCGATTCGATCTGGAAATTCCTCGCTCGCAGCGCACGAAGAAAGTCTCTGCTGATGTGATGATGATCAAAGCGCTCGCTGGCTGATGCAGAATCAAAAACACAAACCACGACGTCTGCGAACCTGATGCGAACGAAGCACTACTCGCGACGACGAATTTTGACAACTACGCGACTGCGACGTTTTGTTTTGTCGTGGCGTCCGTCCGCCGCACGACGATCGGTGGCTTGGTGGGCGGCGGAGCGCGCGAAAGTGTACGCGCGGCGAGTTGTTGGGTGGCGTAGCGTCGTGACGTCGCCTGATGAGGCATTTCGAGTGCAACCGTGTTGGTGTGGTAGTGCGCCTCTAGTTTCAATGCAATCAAGGAAATGACGAGGAAAACAATAAACCATCCTGAACGGAGATCGCCGGAAACGTGTCATCATTGTATGCGTGAGTGCGAGAATGAAATGCCTTGTCACGATGGGTGTGTTGCCAAAGAAACTGTTGTGGTCGGCGTCGGTCGACGATGCGGCTACGCGACAGGCGTCTGGCGATTGACCCGCCTCGACGCATTCAATCTGGTTTTCGAAAATGTCCGTTAAAATTAGTATAACATACCTATTATAATAAATCCGAACATAGGTATGTATTATCAATCCGAAATTATTTAACAAAACATATTATTATTTCGACCAAAATAAAAATCCAGAATTCGGTGCGAGCGATAATCGACTTTTCTCCAAATCCATGCGTTGGACCTAACTCCGGAAGTGGTGCGCTGTGGTAGCACTAAGTAGCGCATCACTTCCGACGCATGGATTTGGGGAAAACGACTTTTGCTCGCACCAAATTAGAGTAAGGTGGGGCAAGAGTTTTTTTTTTTTGTTTTTGAGCTCTATTCAAATTTATTCGGTCGTCAAGGTTGTTCGAAACCTTTTTGAACAAGGATGCGAATGAAATAATCAAAGATTGCCTTGGTGATCCCAACGTTTAATCAGGATAATATTTAATCAGCGGTTTATTAGGCGGTGTCCATAAGGCCGTCCCATATTTTGCAAAAATTGGAAATGTTAGGACATCTGCAGGAGCGTTTCAGTTCTAGTTAAAAAAAAAAAACAAAAAAAATTGTAACTGTCAAAAATAGAACTCAAACATGGGCGTCTTCAGCAGCAGTTCTGAATTCTGCATACTTTTTACGGAAATCGGTAAATTTATTTTTGCAATTTCTCATCGTAATAGGCTGTTTTACCTCACGCAAATCTGACAGGAAAAGGCCTAATTTCCCGCACCAAATAAACAGTGCTGTAATGGTTCATTACAGCACTGAATTGCGTTGCGTAATGAACCATCCCAAGCAACCAAAAGTTCGGATAAAACGGTATGTTTTGGCTTAATCAGCTATTCGAAGGAAGATGAATAGCGTTCTATACAGCTCACTTTTTAAGTAGTTAACCGAACTTGAGTTCACAAAAAGTACACTAGTGCCGCTGAAAGGAACGCTATTCAGCTTAAAAATAAGCTTCCGTAAAATGAAAAAAAGGCGCTTATTCCTCAAAAGTAATTTCTGATTGAGAGACATTACCATGTGTGGAATCCAAATTGACTAATATCTTGAAATACATCTTTGATGTCTTTTTTACTTAATGAGATTTGAACTCGGGTTCTCCTCGTTAAAAGCCGGCGCCTTACCACTACTCCATGTTTGGATTGTTAAGCACTGAGGGATTTTACCCAATGTGCTGAAATAATTTATTAGTGCTCAATCAGGTTCGCGTGTGAACTTTCTCTGAACTTGAAATACTCTGCGAGAAGTCGAAAGTTCGGAACAAGTTTACGTGGAACTTCTTGTGAACTTACACAGTTTGACATTTTCAGTTTGTTTTGGTTCGCAGTTTAGGCAAGTGCAAATCAATAGTGTCAGTGTAATTTGGTAATTTGGAAAAGATTATAAGTTTTCAGTGACTACGATCGCGTTGATCACCGCGCGCTGGTGAGACGGGATGGAAAACATCCATTAAAACTGGAAGACTTTTGTCGTAGCCGAAAAAAAAACGCCGGAAGACTGGGTGGAGCAGTTGCTCGCTGAGAGGGCAGCCTTTGAGCCACACAATGCGGATTCTTTGCGTGTATTTCAAGTAAGTACGTTGAAATATAGTAGTGAAACAAAGTGTACTTGTGAAATTAACACAAGCTGTGGCTGCTGAGCTCGATTGCCGAGTGATTTAATTGAATGTGAACTTCTCCCCGGCTCCGCTGTCGTCGAAGTTCAAGTGAAGTTCACTTTTGGTACGATTAATATTTATCAGATCTTTGAGTAGTAAGTTCAAAACAAGTTCAAAACAAGTTCGGAACGGAGCATTTCAAGTTGTTGTTATATGTCCATTTGAACTGTATTTGAACTTAAGTGGCACGCAAAAGTTCAACATGAGTTCGGTTTAAATTTGATTGAACTCTGCCCTAAAGTTCAAAGTAAGTTTTTTTCTGAACCTTTTTTCGACTTCAATGTCGTTTTGAAGAGAAGTCAAAAGCTTGCGTATGTACTTCCAAGTTCATAAGCAATACATGAGTAACTTTTTGGAGAATCAAGTTCAACGAAACCGAAATTGAACCAAATTTGAACTTCTGAGTTCGTTCTTCAAGTGGAATCCGAACTTTTGGTTGCTTGGGATTTCAGCACTGTTTTCTGGTTTTATCAACTTCTTGATGCTTTCTGGACGCGGTTTTGAAAATTGTGACAACTACACAGCATAACCTGCCATGATCAGATTTTCTTAAACAAGGCTATGAAAATCAGTGTGCAATTTGATGAGAGCTTTCGCATGGAAAACAATTTGGTTCGAGAATCACTCATTGCGTGGCGTTAGTGTTCTTTGGAGCTTCCAGTTCAGTCTAAACGTCCCTATATCTCGCGTTCTGGACCACTTTTAAGGATACTGTCATCGGCAAAGTTGCTCAGAAGACTAAGAGCTTTCACATGAAAAACAATTCTGTTCGAGAATCACTCACTGTGTGGCGCTAGTGCTCTTTCGAGCCTCCAGTTCAGTCTGAACGTCGTATATCTCACGTTCTGAACCACTAAGAACGATACTGTCTTCGGCAAAGTTGCTCAGAAGAGCTTTCACATGAAAAACAATTCAGTTCGAGAATCACCCACTGTGTGGCGCTAGTGTTCTTATGAGCTTCCAGTTCAGTCTGAACGTCGTATATCTCGCGTTCAGGTCCAATTAGAAAGATACTGCCTCAGTCAAAATTGCTCATAAGCCTAAAAACTTTCGCATAAAACAATCTAGTTTGAGAATCACTCACTATCTGGCGCTTGTATTGCTAAAAGCTTCCAGTTTAGCCTTTTCTTCGTGAATCTCGCGTTTTGGACCACTTAGAAGGATACGGCAAAGTTACACATAAAATTAAAGGATTTCACATATAGAATAATTTAGGTCGAGAATTACTCACTACGCGGCACTAGTCCTTTTGGAAGCTTTTAGTTTCATCTAAACCATAGACAAACAGACGTAACACCTTGAACGATTTTCATGGAATTCCATCGCCCAGTTCACACTACCATCACCTGGTGGAAAAGTTGCACGAATGGCTGTGTTGTGCAATATCGTCAACAGAAGGCGCTAGTGTGAAACGTCAAACGCATAGAAAAACGATGCGCGCGCCTCTGGTTAAAATGATCGTTAAAAGCGTGGTCGATGAAAATTTCGCAAGTGCTACGTCTGTTTGTCTGTGTCTAAACGTTCTGAAACACCTAGGTGGATGCTATCTTCGGCAAAGTTACTCAGAAGACTGTAAGCCTTCTCATGGAAAACAAACTTGATTCACTCCCTGCGTGGCACTAGTGTTCTGAATCACTTAGAAGGATACTGCATGGATACTGTCTTTGATAAAGTTGCTCAGAAGACTAAGATTTTTTCACATAGGATACAATTTAGTTCAAGCTACTCACTACGCGGCGCTAGTGTTCTTGGGGGCATCCAGTTTAATCTAAACGTCATATATCTCGCGATCTGCACCACTTAGAAGCATAAGTTTGTGGCAATATTGCTCATTAGACTGAAAACTTTCACATTGAAATCAATTTAGTTCGAGAGCCTCTCACTACGTGTAATTTTTTGGTCTAAACTTAGTATTTATATTTCACGCACGCTCTGGACCGCTTTGTAGGATACTGTCTTCGGCAAAAATTCTCAAAAAATAATAGGTTTCGAGAATCACTCACTAAATGATACTATTGTTCTTGGGGTCTATCAGTTTAGTCTAAACGTTGTGAATCTCGCATTCTGGGCCACTCAGACGAAAACTCACTTCAACAAAGTTGCTCGAAAGAATAATAGTTTTCTAGTAGAAAGCTAGTAGTTCAACATTTATTCACTACTTGGCCCTAGTGCTGTAATGAGCGTTGATTTAGGGCGTCCCATATCTCACGATCTGGATCGCTAAGAATGACAACTGTTGTTGCAAAGAAAGATGTCCAGTTTGGTGATATATCTCGCGTTCTGAACCACTTCGAAGAACACTCCCTTTGACAAAATTGCTTAGAAGACTAAGAGCTTTCATCTGAAAAACAATTCAGTTTGAAATTTGCCCACTATGTGGCGCTATAGTGATCTTAGCAGTTTCCAGTTTAGTCTAAGCGTCATTTATCCCACATTTTGAACCACTTGAAGGAATACCGCTTCTTAAAAGTTGCTGAGACGACTTTCTTCAAGAAAACAATTAAGTTCGAGATTCACTCACCAGTGCTGCAATTTTTCGACAGGCCTCTATGACAGCGATATTTTGTTTTCTCTTTCATTTTCTCCGTTTTGGTTTTCCTTTGGGGCTGTTCATAAACCACGTAGACCAAAATTTGGCAATGCCGGGGCCCGTGGCGTAGTGGCTACACGTTCGCTTCATAAGCGGATGGTCATGGATTCGATCCCAGCCCCTGCACCTCGTCAGTTGCTCTCCCTTCCCGTCATCATTGTCTCCTTCTCTTTCTTTCCTTCGGCGTCGGTCCATAAAGCCGTCCGATGATGTTAGGTTTTCGCTGCAAGCCTCTATTTGAATTTGAGTGCTTCAAATTCAAACTGTGTTTATAATATTAAATTTTCTTGAAGGTTTTTTTATTTGCATGAATAAACATTAATAAAGCTTGTTATTTATCTCAATTACCATATTTGTTGTTTTTTATAACTTCTTCTTAACAATAAGCATGAAAGGAAGCAATCATATACTGAATCTTGGTAATATTTTTTGCCGAAATTCTCGGCAATGTATTACCTAACTACTCGTCAATTTTTTACAGCTGAACTTTTTCAAGTTTGCAGCCTACTCGGCAATTTGAACTTTAATCGCGATTTTTATTGAGCCCCCAGCTGTTGCCGGCTTCGGCAAAATAAATTAAGTGTGTAGGTATTGAAGATATATCAAATTAAGTGCACACTTTTGAAAACTGAAAAAGAATCTTGGAACAATTTCAGATGAAATATTTTTCAATTTCTGTTGATAAAAACTTACAAATCCCTTATTGTTCGGTCTTAATATTGGCAGAAGTTTAAACATGTATGAATGAATTCGTTTTTCATCAATTATTTATAGGAAACAATTAACACAATCCATAACAAGATCTATAAGTTCTTCTAGATAACTTCCAGAACAATTAAATATTATTTTTGCAATTACGTTATGAAAAGTTGAACATTTCAGTTGGCTGAAGTATGCTGAAATGGCCTACTTTTCACCACTAATGCAAGTGTGCCAAAAAGTACTACTTTTCGGCACTCTTAAGAGTGCCGAAAAGTAGCACTTTTCGGCACTTTTGCTCGTACGCACTTTTTACTTACCACCGTGCCTGCCGTAGATTCAGCCTCTGCCTCTTAATCTAATGAGCAGTTTGAATCCGAATTAGGACGATTTCAATACGAGCTGCTGAATCTGCTTTTCCTTTTTCCTGCGGAAAACTGTTTGACAACGGGAGCTCGATAAATAACTATTATCATACCATTCAAGGATATGTTCAATGCCATCGAAGATTATAAAAGACGTTTTTTTAGTTTCTTCTAGGAATTAATTTGGGTTTACAAAAATCACAAAAAAAAACATTCTAAAAGTTTTACCGAGAGGTTTTTTTTTAGTATTCCTACCAAAACTGTTGAGATTTCTCCAGTAGTTCCTCAGGAATCCCTGTAGAAGTTCCACGGGAATTCCTACAGGATTTCATTGGGAATTGCCCCAGGAATTCCTTCACGAGTTTCGCTGGAATTCCTCAAGGGGTTCCTGAGAAATTCATCCAGGAGTTTATCGAGTTCTTTTTTTCCAGAAGTTCCTAGGGAATTTCTTCAGGAGTTCCTCGGGAATTCATCCAGGAGTGCCGCGGGAATTTCTCGTGAACTTTCTTGCACATTTCTCCAGACGTTCTTTGGGAATGCTTCCCAGAATTCCTCGGGAATTTCTCTACGAGTTCCTCAGAAATTCTTCCAAGAGTACCTCGGAAACCTGTTCAAAAAATGCTCGGGTATACCAGGAAAATCCTCCATGTATTCCTGGCGATCCTCCAGGATTTATTCGGAAATTCCTTTAGGAGTTCTTTGGGAATTTATCCAGGAGCTGCTCGAGAATTCCCTCTGGAGTTCATCGGAAATTCATTTATGGGTTCATCTTGAATTCTTCTAGGAGTTGCTCGAAAATTCTGTCAGGAGTTCCTTGGGAAATTCTCCAAGAGTTTGCATAGCATAGCATAGCCAACCGTACACATCCGGGGGAGGCTGTCGATAGAGACGTTTAATGCGCCAGAAAAGTTGCCTGGGACTTGACAAACTTTTATTTAACGAACTCTCGACACCTGGCCCGGTCCTTACGATCGGCGGGGATGGGGAGGAAATGTTGATTAGATATCTACTCAGTATATGTCCAAGAACTTGGCCCACTTCATAGATATAAGAGTTGAAAATTGGATAGGGTTTAATGGGGTGCTTTCCTTGGCGAAAAAGCGTACGAGCATTTCTCCAAGAGTTCGTCGAAAATTCATTTACGAGTTCCTTGAAGTTTCTTCGTATAGTTCCTCGGAAATCTCTTCAAGAGATTCTCGCGAAATCCTCCTGGAATCCCTCGAAAATTCCTCCATGAGTTTTTCGGGAATTCCACCAGGAGTTTCTTGAACATTCTTTCAGCAGTTTCTCGGGAATTCTTTTGTGATTCATCGGGAATTCTTCCAGGAGGTGAACGGGAATTCTTCCAAGAGTCCCTCGAAGATCATCTACACGCGTACCTCGGTAATTCTTCCGGGAGTTGCTCGGAAATCTCTGCAGAAGATTCTCGAGTGGCCTCTCGGACTTATTCGAGAATTCCTCCAGGAGTTCCTAGAGAATTCTTCCCGCATTTGATCGGGAATTCTTCGGCAGTTTATTCGAAATTTATCTGGATGTTCCTAAGAATACCTTCAGGAAATCCTCGAAACTTTCCGAGAAACTCCTGGAGTAGCTTATCGGGGAAACTCACGAAGAAAACACGCGAGAAACTCCGAAGAAATTTTCGTGGAAATCTTGGAGGGACTTCCGAGAAACACTGAACTCGTGGAGAATTTCCCGAAAACCCCCAGGAGGAATTTATGGATCCCGATGAACTCTTGGTGGAACTCCCGATGACTTTTGAAAGAATTCCTCACGAACTCTGGAACTGGAAGAATTCCCAGGGAACTCCTGCAGAAATTCCCGAGGAACTCCTGAACGGATTTTGAAGGATCACCTGAAGGAATTCCCGTGAAACGCCTGAAGGAATTCCCGTGAAACTCCTGAAGGAATTCCCGAGGAATTCTCGGAAGACATGTCGTCTATGTTGCCTACTCGGTACATACTATAAATACAATTCGCTCTCGCTTGTATGATTAGATTGCACAAGAGATGGAATTGTGAAAATTGGAGTGTTCATGGTGTGGGCTCGGAGTTAGTTTGGCATTTTATTCCACAGAATTGTTACCCGGGTTAAAGCGCCGGTCTAGCGAATATGGAGTCGCTGATTTGAATCCCAGCGGAACGCGATTTTTTTTTACAATTTCATCTCTCAATTTGCCAATTAATCAACATTCTGTGTATTCCAGTTTTCAAGTTTTTCCCAGTATTCTTAGAGGAATTCCCGAGAAACTATTGGAAGAATTCCTGAGGAACTCCTGGAGGAATTTTCGATGAAGTCCTAGACTGCCCCTATTCGCATAACAGTCCCATGTTTGCTGGGTTTCCTATTCACATGGGACTGTTGTGCGAATGGAGGCAGTATAGGAATTCCTTACGAAGAACTCATGGCAGAACTTCCGAGGAACGCTTGAAATTCTCTGGAAATTAATGGATGAATTCCCTATGAACTCCTGGAGGCAGGGATGTTTTCGATCACCTGACAATCGTTTGACTCATTTGTCCATAACCAGAGCCGTAGCGTGGTTCCACGGCGCCCTTGGCAAGCATCCTGATTTGCGCCCCATAGTAATGTCTATTGTTTTCATTTTTATAAAATTTCTTCAAAAGTTGTTTTGTTTTGATATTTTGGTGACATTTTTTGAGAAAAAAAATTTTTTTTCGAGAATTTCATAGGGTCTTGTACCATTTGGGCAGATGTACCTATTTTGGACACTTACCGCTATAACTAATTGAATTTCAAACCGATTGATTTGAGTTTTTGTATAGAGTTAGATACTGTACGTGAATAACTCTACACAAAAATTAAAATCAATTCGTTCGAAATTGACTTAGTTATAGCGGCAAGTGCCCAAAACAGGTACACCTGCCCTTGCACCATTTGTTTCGAATTTCCATTAAAAAACTGTTTTGAAAGCATTGTATTTAGTTTGTTGTATTTTAAACGTTATATTTTTTGAGATATTTAGACATTCATCTGTTTATTTCTTCCAACCTGTTTCACATGTTTTATTAGGTATTCATTCAGTTTTTTATATCACTTTTCAACACAACTTCAATAGCTTTTTTAACAGCATACTTCCTTAAGTTTATAAGTATCCTGGAGTCCTCTAAGAAGCCTCACATGATCCATTCTTATATTTCCGTGAAAAGTTCATTCAGTTTTGTGCGTACCACAGGTAGTAGTTAATTGCAAAAGTAATTGAGATTGGTAGGGGCTGTTTTTCGAATTAGTTGCTCTAATAACAAAATCTATCTTATCAACCTTAACTTTCATCAACTTATGTTGATTCGGGGTTCGGGGGCACAGACTATGGAAAGAACGCTTGGAATAGCCAATAAATTATTTAAAAAAAACATAACTTAGACAAACAACTTGTAGCCATACAGCTAGATTTTCACAGGAACCATATTTATTGTTGAGATCAAGTTTTAAAATGCAATCCTCAAGATTTTTTGAAATGGTTGAAAATATATTTGGAAGATAACTTGAGACATAGTGAGAATGCTGATGGATTTAATAAAACTTCTACAGAAATTGTGATTTTTTGAAAATTTACACAAAGCTTCCTATTTTTATTTATTATTTTTTAAGATTAAATTGCGAAAAATTTAGAATAATATCTTAAAACGGGTATTCCCAGGAAAAACTATTGTAAACATTCAAAAGAAAGTCTGAACAAATCTGTATATGGAAAAATGCTACAACAGCAAAAACATGATAACTGTGGGGAGTGAAAATATGTGTGTTTCTGAGATACAGTGCATTAGTTTGAATCTTGTTAAAAACACCATACCATTCCTTCCAGCCTTTGGCCAATTTGGCGCCCCTCTGAGGCTGGCGCCCTTGGCGGGGGCCAACCTGGCCAACCCCACGCTACGGCTCTGTCCATAACTCAGTTCAGAAACCTAATATTGAAATGTGGTGTTCAAAGTTGTAGATAAGTGTTTTTCCTACAATTATCACCAAAGACGCCATATTCTAACTCTTATAAATACGACGCTTGAGCGCTAGTATCACCTACTCATACTAAACGATCGAAAAATCCGATCGTTTAGTTATTAGTATGAGTAGGTGGTACTAGCGCTCAAGCGTCGGATGTATAAGAGTTAGAATATGGCGTCTTTGGTGATAATTGTAGCAAAAACACTTATCAACAACTTTGCCGAACACCACATTTCAATATTAGGTTTCTGAACTGAGTTATGGACAAATGAGTCAAACGATTGCCAGGTGATCGAAAACATCCTTGCCTGGAGGATTACCTGGGGAACTCTCGTAGGATTTTCTAAGAATCTTATGAGGAGGACATCATCGTGACCAGTGGATATGGAAATCGTGAGTTCGATTCCAATGGATCACTAAACGCGGCATAAGAGGCGTTATGGTTAGACTATAACATCGTTTATGTTGAGATGGACGAAGGAATGGGATACCTCCACGAAAGGTCCAAATTTGACAAAAGTAATTATTCTTCTGGAATATTTCGGATATCGTGCAATACAATGAAACAGCACCCCGTAACTAGAATAAGGGATAAGTTTATTACAAAAGACAAACAAAACGACCTACCAATAAGGTACGATAAATGGTAAAAGGATAAAAATTAGCGGAAAACATCTTACAAACGACATGCGTCCTTATGGCTAATATTACAGAGCAATCTATATAAATATAATTATTGTATATCTCTGAAGCAAAAAAGTGTGTAAGTGTTGCCTTTTTATCTAGGTACTTCGCGTACGGTGATAGCTGTTGTTTGCCATATAGGCCACTCTTTGAAATAACAAATCCTAAAATATACGATAGATGCCTGTTGCCAGGCCACGCGAATAGATTTTCGAAGAGAATTTTTAGCAAATTTGGATTTGAAACGTAGATACAGATATTGCATATACTAATAAGAGTGCTCATTGGCTGTTTGCTGCTGCGGTACCTGACCGATCACAATCAGAAGTACACAAAGCATGGTAATTTTCAAACGGGGAAAGACTGACGACTCACCTACGAAGGTACTTACTTACATTCGATTCATTGTATCGTTTTCTTTTATACACAATTTGCATCTGTTATTCGCGTTACAATTATTATCACTACACGATGGTGAGAGACCTTATACATAAAGTACATTTAAATATAAATATGTGTTTTGACGATTTGTTTTTTATTGAACTTTGTTTCACATACCGTCTTACATCTACGATGGAAACATGAATGGATCCCTTGCTTAATCTGAGTTTACGCCTTACAACCTAAAAAGTTTCTTTTTCTGTTTCGAATATGCGCACTGCCATGGGAGTACCACCGGTTCCACGCGTATCTAGAATTGATGATGGAAAACTCCCAGTTTTACTATTCGTCCGAATTATCACACAATTTGGTTAGCGAACAGTTGCACATGTGGCGTGGTAGTGGACAACTAAATTTAATATTCAACGCAGTTCAAACAATCAAACAAGGATAATACATATGGCGCTCTTGGTTGCATGCAGTTTTATTTTACAGGAGGGTAAAACTTACTAAAATCATTCCACCATTTCGATTTCGAATGATCGAAATCCAATGTAAACATGAATGTCATTTCCATTGACTCAAATCGATGAGTTCAAGACAAAGTGTAAATGGTGGAAATCTTTTAAGTAGGAATTACTCTGAATGGCAATCGATTTGGTTTTAATCGATAAAGGTTAAAAATGTACCGATTGAGATTGAAACCTCCAGAGAGGATTAGCATCAAAAGAGACATTTAGGGAGCGTCCATAAATTACGTCACGCTTTGAGGGGGGAGGGGGGGTTCAGCAAAGTGTGACGACCCATACAAAAATTTCAGAGGTCCTATACAAAAAGTGTGACATAGGGGGGAGGGGGGGGTTGAAAATGGTTGATTTTTGCGTGACGTAATTTATGGACGTTCCCTTATGAGAGATAACTAAATTTTTGCTAAATAGATTTTACTGTTAAACTACGATTGACCGTTTTCGGATTGGAATCAATCCAAAGAAAACAGTGCAATAAACATAAAACTTTGTCATTGGGTTTTTTCCTATGAAACAAATTAGATGTACATGAGATGGTGTGTGGGTGTCTGTTTGTGTTTGTCTATTTATATATGTGTAACTGTAAGAGTAAAATGTTGATAATTTATCCTAGATATTACTCGCTATGTTTATTTGATAAAAGATCTGTTTGCGGTGAGCAGTAGTTCGTATTATTCCAAATGCTTGATTTCATGTAGAAAATGAAATTTTGTGCGATAACAAAAGACTGGTTTCGATCGATCACAGCACTGCTGTGAGTAAAATTATATCTACAGAGTGAAAAAAAAACTTCTACCATAAACGGATGTACATTGTAAGCACTTAAAACTGACAAATTTGGTTTTTCCAATAGCAGAGACATCCAAGATAAATAAAATCGACTGATAAAACTCAAATCCAACGCCAAAAATGTTGCTAAGTAAGGTGCTGCGTAAAATTATCTAGAAATATGTAGTGAGAAAAGTTTCGAAAATATTTGTTTTTTTTTCTTCCTCTGCTGTGGCTGATGCTGCGCGTTTGTTCGCTAGTAAAAGAACCCATTGTAACACTAATAAATAGTTAGCAAATGTTGATGCAACACATACTGTTACCATCGCTGATCACGTTCAGTTTCCCTCGACGGGTTAATTACTTGGACGCCAGAAACATTATCAACCTGTAACGAGCGAGAAATGGGGAAACATGGTGTTAGTTTTATCGAACTTAAAAAATCAGCCTATCAAGGGCGTAGCCAGCTTTTCGGTCAGAAAGGGCACGCAACATTAGTAAGTTTGTACCTACTAGCATTTATAACTAAACGCAACACGATTAAATTGGATGTTGTATTTTGTACAATACGTTGAAAAAAGCTCTTCTACACAAATCAACGTGGTGCTGGTACATACTCTCATATATCTCAGAGCATAATCCTATAGACATGTCAATTGACGTATTCCCGGAAGGATATTTGGAAGAATTTTTTAAGGTATTCTCGTAAAAGCCTTAGAAGTATCGCTGGAGGAAACCGTCGAGTTGTTCATGTGAGAATTCCTGAAGGTTGCCTGGACAAATTCTTGAAATCTCTGGGAGAATGCCTGGAGGTATTCCTGAAAGTATTCCTAGAGAATTTCCTGGAAGTATCTCTGAAGTAATCATTGGATATAATTTCTGAAGGATGTCAAGGAACAATTCCTGGAGAAATTTCTGTAGGAATTCCAGAAGAAATTCCTGGGGTGATTCCTGGAGGAATGCCTGGAAGAATTCCTAGAGATAAGCCTGTGGGAATTGCTGGAGGAATCCCAGAAGGAGTTGCTGGAAGAATCGCTAGAGGAATTCTTTTAAGAATTATTGAATGAATTCTGGGATATATTTTTTTTTAGTTATGGATTTTCAGTTGGAGCTGAACTCTTGGATATTTTTATTTCTATTTGTAATAACTCTCTATTTCTGAAAAAAAAAATCCCTTGAGAAATTTCTGGAGGAACTTCTAGAGGAATTTCTGAAGGAATTCATGGAGAAATAATCGAAGGAATTCCTGAATGAATCCCAGGAGGAGTCCTTGAGGAAATTTGTGAAGAAATCCCTGGAGGAACCCCTGCAGCAATTCCTGGAATACATAATCTCTGGTGGAATTCTTGGTGGAATGGCTGGAAAAATCCTGGAAAATTTCCTAGAAGAATATCAGAAGAAATCTCTAGAGGATTTCCTGGAAGAATCCTAGGAGAAAATTCTGGAAGAATCTTCGAAAGATTTCCTGGAGGAATCCCTGTGAAAATCCCTGGATAAATTCGTGGAGAAATCCCTGAAGGAATCTTTGAAGCAATTCCTGGAAGAATCTCTGGAGAAATTCATAAAGAAATGCCTGGAGGAAAAATTCCTGGTATACCTGAAGAATTTCCAAAAAGAATTTCTGAAGAAATTTCTAGAGGATTTCCTGAAGAAATTGTTGGCAAAATTTCTGAAGCAATTCCTGGAAAAAATCCTGAAGGAATTTCTGAAGAAATTCCTGGGGTAATACCTGGAGATTTTTATCCTGGAGGAGTTCCTGGATAACATCCTGAAGAAAAGCCTGAAGGTATTCCTGTGGGAATTGCTGGAGGAATCTCTAAAGGAATTCTTGAAACAATTACTGGATGAATTTCTCTAGAGGAAATCTGGGAGAAATTTCTAAAAAAATTCTTGAGAAATTCCTGGAGGAATTTCTAAAGGAAATTCTGGAGCAATTCATGGAGAAATCCTCGTAGGAAACTCTGAAGGAATCCTAGGGGGAAACCTTGGAGAAACTCGTGGATAAATCCCAGGAATCCCAGGAAAAAATCTTGAAGTAATCCCAGTAGAAACTCCTGGGGAATTCCAGGAGAATTCCTGGAAGAGTCCTTGGAGCAATTCTTGGAAGAATCGCTGAAAGAATTTTTGGAGAAATCTCTGCAGGAATCCAAGGAGGAATCCCAGGAAAAATGCCCGGATAAATTCCTGGAATAATGCCTAGAACAATTCTTGATGGAATTCTTGGAGGAATCCCTGGAGAAATCCTTGGAAGAATTCCTGTAGGAGTATCTGGAAAAATCCTTGGAGGAAACCCTTGATAAATTCCTGCAGTAATTCCCAGGAGAATTCCTGGTGGAATTCTAGAAGGAATCCCTGAAGCAATTCCTGGAGGAATCTCTAGAGGAATGCATGGAGGAAGCCCTGAAAGAATTCTTGAAGAAATCCCTGGAAAAATCCTGTAGTAATTCTTGGAAGGATCTCTGGATGACATCCTAGTGGAATGCCTGTAGGAATTCCTGAAGAAATCTCCAGAGGAACACCTGAAAAAAAAATCAAGTGGAATTTCTGGCGGAGTTTCTAAAGAAATCTATAGATGAATTTCTGTAAAAACTTTTAGAGAAATCCCTGCAGGAACTACCAAAGGCATCCCTGCAAAAATTCCCTAGAAGAATTCCTGGAAGAATTCCTGAATATATTTCGTAGAGGCATATGAATAAGTTCGTGGAGGAATCCCTTGAGAAATTCCTGGAGGAATCCCAGGAAGAGCTCTTGGAGAATTCGCAGATGGAATTCTTGGAGAAATCCTGAAGTAATTCTAAGAAAAGTTCTTGGAGGAACTTTTTGAAGAATCCATATAGCAGTTCCTGAAGAAATCCTTGCAGGAGTTACTGAAGAAACATTAGCAAGAATCCCGGAAGCAATTCCAAGAGGCATTCCTAAGGGAATGTACTGGACTAATTCCTGGGGGAGTTCCTGAAATAAAAAAAAATCCAAGAGGAACTCATTAAGGTTGAAGGATTCGTCATTGACATAATCGTCATCATTGAAAATGCGAAAGCAGTTTTCTCACTCAAAACATGAATGTCCGAATTGAAAATGTATTCACTGTACTCCATTATGTACCCGCAATACAGTGAATACAATTTCACTGCCGAAATTTCAGCTTTGAATGAGAAAACTGCTTTTGTATTTTCAATGATGACGATTATGTCAATGACGAATCCTTCAACCTTAAGGAATTTTCAAAATAGTTCCTGGGGGAACCCTTGGAGGAATTTTTGAAATAATCCCTGGAGTTGTTCCTGAAATAATCACAGAAGAAACAATAGAAATTAAAAACCCCTCCAGTAGGAACGGTGCAGGCTGCCTTTCTCCCATGCATCACAAATGAAATGGTGACGTTTATCTATTTGTTTGGTCCTTATTTTTAAGGACCACGGAAATGGCACTTTGATTGTCGCAGTGAATTATGATCCCTTTCTCTATCTCGAACAAGCCTCGTAAACGCTTCCAACATAAGGCTTCTGGCACCGCTACCGATAACGCCATGTATTCGGCTTCGCAGGTTGATAAAGCAAAGGTTTGTTGCCGCTTGCAAGTTGCAGCACCACGATATGGCTCCTCCTTTAGCGGTGAGTACGTAGCCTGTAGGGGAGGAAGGGGTAACCCCGTCACCTTAAGCATTCGGATTTTTCAACATAAATGTAAGACGTAAATTGATATTTTCAGTACGCAGAATATTTGATTCATTGGTTTTTTATAAGACTTGTGCATTAGAATTGTCAAATTATGCTTATTCTTGCGAACAATGTACATAACACAACCATATTAAATATTGATGTTATTTATTCAGTGCGGGTAAGACCGTCACCCCTATGGGGTAAGTCCGTCATATATATTTTTATAAAGATACTTTTGAATATCTTAATTTTAAAATATTTTCAAGACATTTTTGATGTGCAGTGATGGTCTACAGTCGATACTCTTATAAAATCACTTGTCAGGGGTGCGGAAGGGGGGGTGGTGGTTAGCAATTGAAATCCGCTTAATAGGAGACTAAGCTTATGGGATTTGGACTTTTTGGGGGTATGTCCAATTATCTCGGGTGTGTTAAGAGATAGTGCAATACTTTAAGGGCTTGAACAGATCTACCATTTAGAGCTTTGGTTCATATTATTAGTTGGTAACGTGGCCACCAGAGGCCACAGATTGATGCTAAATTGCACTACAGGAACCATATTAGGTTGTTAAGCAAACGTTACGATATGCGACAGCTCAAGACCCTGATAATTAGGAATAGTGTCTTCGGAAAAATTATTGGATACGCCACAGATGATGAGTTACGAAGTTTAAAATTCCTCCACTGGGCGGCGCTAGTGAGCATGTAAATTTTCAAAACCTCATATCTTAGAATCTCAATAATTTAAAAAGTTGGTGTCTTCGGCAAAGTTGATCAGTATGACATAGACTTACATAAAACGGGACACGTGTTTCGGAATTCTGCCACTAGGCGGCGCTAGTGAATTTGCGATCTCTGAAAAAAATCCATAAATCATGCCCTTAGAAGGTCCAGAAGAAACAGGAAGAGTCCAAGCAGGAACTCATGGAAAAATCCTAGTAGATTTAGTTGGATAAATTAGGAACCGTAGGAATTACTGAAAGACGCCATAGAAAAACTCATATGGGGTCTTCCATAAATGACGTAGCATTCTTTGACGATTTTTGACACCCCCTTCCCTCCTATTTTCCAATACGTAATACATGGCTCGTAGCATAATCCTAAATTTCAACTCCCAGCCCCTCCTTAAATGCTACGTCATTTATGGACGACCCCTATATAAATTTCCCCGGCTGGTCATCGGTTTGTAGTTGTGTGGCATCTATTAGAAATTCCTAGCCAGTTCAACAAACATCCGGTTATCCGAAAAGCATGACGGTGTTACCCCCGCCGATGAGTGACGGGCTTACCCGAAAAGGCCACTTTTCTCAAATTACACCGTAACTTTTGAATAATTGTTGAAACTGACCATTCAATGAATCTTGGCACTGAAGTATAGTACAGATGAGAATACATGATTGATGAAAGTGAATTTCTGCACTTCTTTTGTAATCCAGGAGCTAAATTCTACCGACGAAATATTACATGCGCCGTTGGTGCAATGACGCGTGCGTTTGTTTTGTTTATTTTCTTCGTATTTGACAGGTAAATTTTGGTACCATTTGTCTCGAAAGAGTAAAAATGGTAAAAACAAATAAGGCGTGTGGCCAAAAAGCTACTAAATAACTGTTTTCTGGTAAAATCATTGGGGTGACGGGCTTACCCACCCTGACGGTGTTACCCGCTATTCCCCTAGTGGACTTTCGGTTGTCGTGATCGGAAGCCCAGTCTTCGTCGGAAAATCCGTTGATGTCCGAGGTCTTGTACCGATGGCGCACCAAGCGATTTTTGGACGTATCGCAACAGATGCTTCACCGCATCGTTTACCAGTCTAGAGTTGAATCGGCTAAGCACGTTCAGGGCGCAGTAGATATCCGGTCATGTGCTTTGAAAAAGATACATTAGACAGACTACAGCTTCTCTGTAGAGTACATCCTTCATACGCTCCTCTTCTTCAGCCGTCGACGGACTTCTCCAGCTTCCCACTTATGTTCATCGGGGTGTACCGGGTTGCACCCGGTCATTTGAAACCGGTCGAGCATGGCTTCAACATATGCCTCCTGGTCCAGGGTAACTGCTACGTGAGTTCTTGTTATTCGGATACCAGTACGTGTTTTGCTGGCCCAATGTCCTTCAAATCAAACTCTTGACTCAATTTACGTTTTATTTCGTCTTTCCAGAGCTTGCAGTTGTTGAAAATGAGGACATCGTGGACGTAAACCGCAATAGCACCTTGCCATCGCAGATGCGAAAGTATAGACGTATAGATACGTACATCGTATGCAGGAATGCTGTTCCATTTGATCCACCTAGAGGTCCCATCTTGCAGCTAGCGCGAAAAGATATCGCAGAGAACTACACCGGACCACCGGGGAATAGGTGTCCTGGTATTCAACTCCCTCTGGGGGCAAAGGTTATGAAAAGGCGCGTGTGGTCTGACAAATAATGAACATTTTATTTTCCTTTCAATCTTACGAACTCAACATGTGTTGCGAAGATTTGTTAACATGCGCCGGCATGCGTGGAGCGATGAAGACTAACTCCGACGATTTATCTGTCTTTTGACGACCTGCCTGACCAGGCACGCGTGATGCCGCAATCCTGAGTCGATACCTTCTCAGAAACGGGCACTTGCCCGTGGAAACACTTGTCCCGCATCACGAAAGGCGTCCATCGGTTCCTGTTCCATCTGGCCATATTTCAAAGTAAAAGGTTGATTGAATCTGTTAGGTACCGAAACACAGGAAGCCAACTGCTGCTCCTTCGGTGTACATGCCAGTCTATCTGCTAGACTGTTTGACGGTATATACCAAGAGATGGCACTGGGCTTTCGGACTACCAATGTTGGTTTCCAGAAGGGCCGATCAACTGTGAACGCTATAAGATCGATGAGAAAAATGTCCAAGTTAGCAGTTGTAGTAGACTCCATTAACTTTGCCGACCAAGAAGCCATCGTTAGATTATAGACCAAGAGACCATCTCCTAGACTGGGTCTCAGTTCGTCGTCCACATTGCCGCCATTTTGAACCCATCCACGACCTGATTACCGTTTTCGGCGGATACGCGATATGGGTCCGTTTTAATGGTATTGTCCGTCTCCCACTCAGTAACTGCATTGCACAATAGTAATACGACTGCGTCACAGTGATTCAGGTTCAACTGCGCAATCTGTAGGGTAAATCGGGGTAATTTGGCCACCTTAAGCAAAAGTCGACTGTAGATGCAGAAAACAACGTTGAATCTCTCGCACATCGTACGGTCAGAATGTTTCTGATAATACTATACTAGTTGTATAAAAATATCATAGTCTAATCGTGTTTAAATGCAAAAAAATGATTTTTGAAAAAAGTGTTGTTTTTGCGTCGATTTTGAACCGTCGGGGTAATATGAGCACCCTATTTTAAATGAAGAATTTATATCGTCTAATACAATACAAACTTAATATGCTTCGCTTGATATTGAATCATATAGTATCAACTTGAAGTATACATAAAACAAACTAATTTGAAAGTTATCTAAGGTATTTAAACAAGAGAAGTCTTATGAGATGTTTTTGTTCAACCCTCGTCGGGGTAATTTGGCCAACAATTTCAAATTTTATTTTTCTAAATTACTATAAGACTAAATTGCTTCGTTCTAATGTTTCAATCGCTCCAATATCAGGCCAGTATTAGAGCTCCTAGGTGAATTTCCAAAAATTACTAGATTTTAGGCGATTTTCCAGTGGTGCTCAAATTGCCCCATTGGCCAAATTACCCCGACTACCCCTACTGTGAGTAAACATATGGGAGGTTCGGTGCAGCTTTGTGCATTGCAACTATCACGTCCATATCACCAGCTGAGAACAGTTTGTTTCTGTCTGGGTCTTTGCAGTCTCAAGAGTTGTATCACCTGAAGGTCAACGCGCACATTGACCATGCCAGCTTCGACCTGCGCTACCTTCATGAACGTCTTTGAGTCCGTTAGCGGTAGGAGGACGTCCGTGAAAGCCGTCTTTACCTCACACTGTTGCTTTAGTGCCGTGACAAGTTCTTCGACATCCGTGATCTCATCTAGGTTTTTACACTGGAAAGTTGCCTCAGCGGTAAGAGCTCTCACCTCCACACCCTCACCAAGGACCCGCTCAGTCAAGCTTTTATAAACAAATGCCGAAGTTTCCACCCACCTGAAGTTGATGTTCTTCGCCGCCAGCAATCGATTGCACTCGGCCGTATCCGGCAACGGAAGCAAGTTGAACGGGCTCTCCGTCTCGGTTTCCGTAAATTCATGCATGTAGATCTGCGTGTTCACCTTCATGTCAGAGAATGGGCCCCGCAACACGAAGAAATGCATCGGCAGTGGGCTGGTGGTTTTCGATTTCAGAGTGAGCTAAAACAAAAGGTACGGTAGATAAGTATCTTTGAACAACGGATTAGGGAAATAATTTGGCATAGTTTGACGTTTCGGTTCAGTGTATTGGGCTCTTCTCGCAGAACGTATAAGATCTCACCTGATAGGTGATGTCCCGTATGGTGCTCTGATGGGGATCACGCTGGCTGTTGTTGATGATCGCCTTCACCACCCACTGGTGATTGAACGCGGAAAACCGCGACGTCTCGTAGAATAGACGGGGCAGATACTCATCTGTACGGTATGGCTTCATTTGAAGGTCTGTAACGGTAAGAAATGCGAAAAACACAAAAAAAGCAAAAGTAACGTTAGTTTGAATTGATAAGCTCTCATGTGTCACTCAATGCGCTACCATTGAAGATAATTTTCTCGTAGCTCAAGAGATCAATCAACGTGAGGAAGAGTTTCTTCTCTTCGGCCGCCCGAGCATCGTGTTCCTGCAGAGCAATCATAACTTCCGCTCCGGACTTCTTCGGATGGGTGCAATTGGTCTCGTGGGAGGGAACCTCGTGTATCGGACCGCGCCATTGGCAACCGATGCGGGCATATTTGCACTCAGTTGGACGCTCTTCACACTCATTGGCCTCATGGTAATCGATCGACTTGTTGGGAAACTCATTGCCACAGTACCGGCACCCACTGGGTAGCTCGGATACTGCCTTCTCTACGGCCAAGTTACGCGAAGATGGGTTCTTGCTGATATCAGTACGACAATTCGGGCAGGTCGCATTCTGATCGCGGAGTCTGGTTTTTTATTGGAAAGAGAAAAAAAGAAAAACCAGGTATTCAAGGAAAAACAGTTGCGGATGGAAGGTACCAGGTTAGTTTTGAGTGTCATGAGCAGATACTTACCTACCATCCGCCAGCAGATGAGTCAAGCATCCGGCGCACATCAGGTGACCCATGGTACACTAGAGGGAAACGTTTTTTTGGGTTGAAAAAGCGAAAAGAGAGAAAGAAACATAATTGGTTAGTGATGGTTAGATATTTCTTAGTCCAGTGGAGTACTGATTCCCTTCGGATATGTAAACATAAACTGTATGTACAGTATTGAAAGCAATTCCGAAATGTGTAAAGGGTAACAAAAAGCTTTATTTCTATTGAAAAGGGCAATTTTTGAAAATTTTGCTCATTTACAAAGAACATAGTATGCGAAGATAGCTAGTTCGGGAAAACTTACTAAAACAACCCAACCTGTAGGGGAAAGAAAAAGAAAGAAAAAGGAAAAATAGCTTTGATTAAAACACGTCAGATTTAGCTAGGTAGAGTGATCTTTCTTTTCTTTTCTTCCACATTACCCATTTCTCGTTGTGATATCTGAATTCTTTATTATCACTAGCCGTAGGAGAGTAGACAACCCAAGTCAATCGAGTAGACATGCTGAAGTGAAACAAGGTGGACCACCATCCCGATCAACTCCTCTTAATCGCTAATGAGTGGACGAAAATGAAAAGATTGGAGTTTTCAAATTTCCTCGAACATTTATTTCAGGATTTTTTTGTTCTGTAGATGTACACATTTTTGGTAGATCTTCTTCCGTTTTTCATACGATATTTTTTGAATTTTTTTTTTCTTCGGTAGGTAACACTGTCAACGAATAACTTGTAATTCACACTTCTTAACAATTAGAAAAAAAAAACTCTTAAATATATTTATGAAAATGAACTATTCTTCTCGTGAGTGCTTGAAAAATCTGCAAACTTTCTTCGACGTTAGATAACGATCTTACATTGTATATTATTATCAAACATTTTCAATTGATTTTCTAGATTCTTTATTATGCGATATTTTTACTATGAGTTTTTTCCAATTATCTATAAAGTCACATCAGTTGAAAATATTTTACATTCTTCATCGCATCAGTTAATGTGCAAGTCATGATCATTTCTAACACTGACAACTAAATGAAGTCTAATTGAAACAAAACGACGTCGGCTTTCAATTCACGGGATTTGCAGTCTGCTGGTTGCTACTAACTGACTGACTATCTGGACAAATTACGGGAACAGAATGCAAAGCCAGTGAGCCAATTAAAGCCAACGCCGGAGTAGCACTCTTCCTTGCATTCCGAAACGAGCATCCATCAACCACTGTTGTAGGTACGTACATATTTCCATTCTCATCGACAATGATTGCACACACAAAACGGTCGCACTCGTTCAAGCCAAATGTCAACCCGGCAGCAGCGCATTCATACACAATCACCAACTAAAAACGGTGCCATCTATTCAAACCATCCACACATTTCGGAAACTGAGAAGACTTTTTGCACAGGCAGCCAACAATAAAAAAACGCAATGGGAATGACCTCGTATCATGTTTGTGTTAGTTTGCCTTATAGCAGATTTGAACAGAATCCATCCCATTATTTTTATAATCAAAAATTGAGACAGATGATGAAATATTTCTACATATTAAAATAAACAAAGTCTTTTAAACGATCCTTCAACGATTTCTTTGAAAAATACAGAGAATTTTCTGCAATATTTTTTTTAAAAAACAAAAACCCAGTTTATCCTTCTAGTCAATTCATAGGACAAATGAGCCAAGCTAAAAAGATCTATATAGATCACAATCTAAGGAGACGATATGTAGAACTATGAATGTCATCTAAAACACACGAATCACTACTGCTAACGCCTTGAAACCATAAAATTTATGACTCTACAGAGAGTTTCGTTGGAATGTATTCATAGTTCCGGTTAATACTGGCTCAACAGTACTTTCCGCAAATTACGTCATGCGATCGACTGATTGTCAACATTTGTAGATGGGAGTCTTATTCATAACAACAACGAAGTTCCTAAACCTGCAATAGAATCACAATTCGGCAATAATCAGACTACACGTCTACGACATGAGTTACCGATCAACAATCAACATTACTGACGCTTGCCACACACAATCTGCCGTAATTCTGCAAAGTGACGTAAGCGCCATTCAAAACTTCGATAGTTTTTGGTATATTAAATATAATATCTGATGTAAAAATAACACTGTGGTATTCCTGATGTATAAGAATGCAAGATCTAGTCGTAATCTATCATCTATGGAAAGCAACTTAGAGGATGAGCAAGAGTTTTATGCATAATAACCAAAAAATGGGCCAAAACTATCAATGTCGCTTACGTCACTTTGAATTACGGCAGCAATGATCAAACGACTTCGCGCCGGAGTCACTGACGGACAGCCTCATTGAACAACGCAGCTGGATCATTTGATAATATCAGCGTTCATAACGTAGCTGAGATTGTCTTCGAATATGAAAACCTTGTCGCAAGTTGTCATACAATTGATTTAGGGATTGGTGTATGTAGATTTGAAACAACGTGGTGTAAATTCCACCGAGATCGGAAAAAGGCACAGGCAACGAAATCGTAATTTTTATCAGAAAAAAAAACGCTTCGAAGAAGAAACCAAAGCCAAAGAAACCTAATACATATTTAAGTGAGAAAAAGAGCGAGAGCGAATTTTTTTTCTATTTCCCATATAGGGTATCGCGCCACTTGGGCGGTGGCTTCTATATTCGTCTGTTTTCCACTATAACTCAGTCAATTTTGAACCAATTGACTTGAAATGTTGTAGGGTAGATACTAAACCTATCTCATCACATTCCAAAAGTTGTGTCAATTGGTTCAAATTTGACTGAGTTATAGCGGTAAGTCCAAGTGGCGCGATTCCCTAGTTGTTTTTGATCCCCTAAAATACTGAAACGCCACAAAAATACCCAAAAAGTCTACCAAACAGTCGTCGTCAAAGCTGTGTACTTCATATCGTGACCAGAGCACATAGAGAGGCAAATAAATGTCACCATCGTTCGAATGATAGTTTTTAGCAGTACGGAATATCTCTATAGTTGAAATAAATACCTCAAGACCTGCTCTTCTTCTTGACGTAACGTTTCAACTGGGGCAAAGCATGCTTCTCAGCTTAGTTTACTGTGAGCACTTCCATAATTGTTCAATGAGCGTGTGGTGAATCCTTGAAGGCACTCCAAAGAAACCACTGACGGGTTTTCTAGAGGGATTCCTGAAAACTTCTAGAACGATTTCAAGGAGAAATTTATTGAGAAATCGCTGAAGAAATGTCTGAAGAAATTCTCGAAAAACTTCCTGTATGAACAAAGAAGAAACCCCTAGAAATATCCATGGAGGAGTTTCTCAAGAAATCCATCAAAGAATAACAAGAGAAACAAGGAAGAGTAATAATCCAAGAGAATTTTTGGAGGAATTCCTGAAAGACTTCCAGGAGGAATCCTTGTAGAGTTCCTGTGGGAGTTTCTGAAGAATTTCCTGGAGAAATCCCTAAAGGAGATTCTGAAGAAATTCCAAAAGGAATTTCCGAAAAAAAAATCACATAAAAAGTTCCTGGAGGAATTCCTGGGGAATTTTCTCCAAAAGTTTCAGGAGAAGTCTCTGAAAAAATCCAGAAGGAATCCCCTGAGATAGTTCCTGGAGAAGTCCCTCAAAGAATTCCAGCAAAAAATACCTGAAGAAATTCCTAGAGGAATTTCACAATAAATTCTTAGAGAAATCCTTGAAAAAATGCCTGAATAAATCACTGAAGAGTTGCTAGATTAATCCACGAATGAGTTCCTGGAAAATTATTTGAAGAAGTTTCTTAAGTATCGTAAGAAGTTCCTGCCGGAATCCCTGAAGAGTTGTTTGAGAAATCCCTGGAAAAGCCCCTGGAGAAATCTCTAAAGGAGTCCCTGGAGAAATCCCTCTAGGAATTCAAGGAAAAATCCTTGAAAAATTTCCTGGAAGAATCCCAGAAGCAAATCCTGGAGGAATTCGTCAAGGAACTGCAAGACAAATTCCCCAAATGGAACTCTTTGGGGATGGAAGAAATCTTTTAAGGAATTCTTAGAAAAGTTTCTGGTCGAATCCTCGAATGAACTACATTAAGAATCCCTTATGAAATTCCCAGAGGAATAGTTAAATAAATGCCTGGAAAAATCCATGAAGGAACTCATATTGGAATCTCTGAATTTGTTTAGGAATCCTTGAAAAAAAAAACTTAGAAGAATCCCTGGCTTAATCCTGGAGGATACCATGATTTAATTTTTGGATGAATGTTTAAAGTAACTCCTGAATAAATTCCTGGTGGATCTACCAAGAAATTCCTGAACCAACTCCTGATGGACTTCCTGGACAAATCATCGAAGAACTTTTTATAGAAATTTCAGGATAAACTCCAGGACGTACCTATTCAAGGACAGTATTTAAAGAATCCCTGAAGGAAACTCCTGATGAAATCCGAGAAGAAAATCATAGAGGAACATCTGGAGGAACTCCTAGAGAAATCCTTGAAGGAATTCTTGGAAGATTGACAGATTTCCTTCTAGGGGAACACCACACTGCGGACAAACGTTGCAGCTGACACTTTTATTAACCTTCCGGCACACGCGCGGTTGGCCGCCCTCAGCACCACGCTAATGCTGAGTACAAAAATACAACAGTTAATTGAATATCCTCTTTTTATGTTCGCTTGGGCCTCGCTCAATTCTCTTGTTAAGATTGCCCTTCAAAAATTTCAAATTGTCGTGGTTATTTTTGTATCGAATGCAGTAAAAACATTGCGAAGGATATTAAAAAGCTGAATGGATCCATAGCCAGCCTGTTAAGTCACAACAGAAGATCAACGAAACGGCCAATAATCTGGCGAAGATCACGGACTGGAAGACGGAACTGCAAGCAGTAACGGAAATCAACGGAGATCTGAGTAAGGAATGGAAAGAGTGGACGCGATCGTCCGACGAGACGGATATTGGTGAGACCTTTCCGATTACTTATTTGTCTATTAGATTGTTATAATTATGTTCATACATCTTTTGACTATTCGCTATTTTCACCATCCTGTCATCTATTGGAAGCCGTTTCAGTTCTGGACGCTTTCTAAGTTGATGATAAGATTTTAAAAAATGCTTGCAAGGACTTGGCCAGGTGTGTGGAGATGAGTGGAACTGTGTGAGAAGTCCCAAAAAAATGACCACGTGGTTTATGGACAGCCCCTGATGATCTACCTTCAGTGTAAAAATCCAGTAATTCTTACAGCTCTTCGTGGAGTAAATTTAAAATTTCTGCTTGGCAGAACATACAAAAAATGAAATTGTACACAGACAGAGTGAACTGTAAACCATTTCATAGAATCAGCGAAATATTTTAGTATTGATCTAGATGATGAACATTTCAAGTTTTCCTCATCGCCGTCAGATTTCTAACTTCTAACCGACTCATAGTAACAATCTGTGAGAGAATTGAACACGTAATTAGAAATACGGGTGTTGGAGGATTCAATTTTATGTAGATGAACCTGATCGTCGTTTTTCCAAATCACATTCACTCTGGTTCACTCTGTATTTTAGAATCAATTTATTGTCAACAATTCAAAAATCAACTGGTTTTGAATACCTGCGTTATGTCGATACACCTTATACTGATACTTTAACACAGAAGCCGTCATTGAACAACAAGGATAATCTATCTATCTATCTATATATATAAAAATGAATTTCCGTCAGTCTGTCTGTCTGTCTGTCTGTCTAACCGCTATGCATTCGGAAACTACTGAACCAATCGGCGTGAAACTTTGTATGTGGGTACTCTTGGGGCCGGGGAAGGTTCTTAGCATAGTGTGAGACTCCTCCGGTCGCTAGAAAGGGGGACTCCCAAAGGAATGAACCGGAAATGAGCTGAGAGAGAAGTTCAACACGGTCGCAAACAAAACCAATCTAGAGTGCGTTGCTGCAATGAGCCCCGCACGCCCCGAAGTTGTCAAATTTGGAATGGAAAAATAAAGTTGGCGCCCTATGTTGCGTGCATTACGAAAGCCCCTTCCCGCTCTGGCCCACATCAACTTCTCCACGGTTCAAGCTACTGCTAAATCAATGATGGTTGTTTCCGTCGTCCCGGTTGTGGTCAGAGTCGTGGTGGGGATCTCTCAGGCAAGTACGCATGAACACCCAATTCTGTTTATGAAATCGTCTGAAAGTTGCAGCCATCCATACCTGCTTTCACCCATCCGCGCGCTGGTCGTACTTGAGAATGTCCAACCAGATCAACCGAAAATCACCAGGGACACACACTTCAGGCATTATACTCCCGCTAAGAAAACTATCCTGTGATTCTCTTAGGAATTCCTCATGGGGTTTCTTCAGAAATTCACCCGGGAATTCCATCTGTGATTTTTTTTTCAGAAACAACTTTCGGAATTATTTTAAAATGACTCCAAGCATTCTTTTTGGGATTCCACCAGAAATTCCTTCAGGAGTTGTTCCAGGATTTTTCTGTGAATTCCTTCAGGGATTCATCTAAAGCGATTCGTCCAGGAATTCCTCTATAAAGTCCGCCAGAGATTCCTCTAGAAATTCATCCAGGTATTCCTCTATATATACCTTAAGCAATTCCCCTAGAGATTCCACCAGGGGTTCATCCAGTAACTCCTCCAGGAATTCTTTCAGGGATTTGTCCAAGAACTCCTCCAGGGATTCTTCATGAAAGTTCACCAGTGATTCTTAAAGAAAATCCACAAGAAATCCTCTAGGGATTACACTAGAGATTCCTCCAAGAGTTCCTTAGAAGATATCTCAGGGAATATCTCTAGAGATTGCTCCAGAAAATCTCTTAGGTATGTCTACTGGAATTCCTTCAGGAGCTCCACCAGGCATACCTTCAGGAGTTCCTCTAGGGATTGCTCATGCAGGGTTGTTACGAGAAGCGTGGAAAAAAATCCGCGCCAAATCCGCGCGAGCAAAATTTGAATCCGCGCCAAATCCGCGCGATTTTGAAATTAAATTCGCGCCAAATCCGCAAGAGTGAGAAAGTAAAGTGTAATTTTTCTACATTGCGTATACATTAAACATAAAATTTTACAAACTACAATAGTGTATAAAGAAAAGGCACTTTCAACTGGAATGGACTAATTGAGTGCCATTTGTGAATTGTTGATACGTAAATTAACGCAGTTCATCTAAAATGTTCTAAGCTTTCTACAATTTGAAGACGTTTTGTCACAATTCTATTTCAAGTATTTTTTCAGCATTGCAATATACCTTCAAGAATTTTTATTAAAATCGCTGTGTTCTTGGAAATATCTGCCAGAGTCCGTGTCATTCAGGAGAATATACCAAAAGATTTGTGTAGAAAATTTCTAGCAAAGAAAATATTGGAAAATTTAAAAAAAATCATGGAGCAATCCCTTGAAAATCCTTGAAAAAATCGGAATGAATCGGAAAGAATTTCTGAAGTTTTTATACAAAGTACTTGATACAAACTTTTTCGAGGAATTCTTAAAATAATGAGCATGAATTTGAGTAGGATATTGTGAGGGTAATTCTTAGAAATGAGAAAAAATAGTAATGTCTGGAGAATCCCAGTGATACATTATAGAAAGAAACTTAAACTTTAGTCTTATCCAGGGGGAATACCTTAGGCTCGTCTACGAATTATGTAGACTGTTAATACTAATTTCGAAAGTTTTGTATGGACAAAGTCTATGTGGGTGGTTCTGAAATGGTAAAAAATGAGTCCACGTAGTTTATGGACAGCGTCATGAGGAAATATTGAAGAAATTCCAAGAGGAACATGGAGAGATGCCTATAAAAACAAAAAAATACCTTCCTCCGCAGTTAAAATACTAAAAAATCCCTACAGCAATCATTGGAGGAAACTCTGGGAAAATTCCTGAAAGACAATGTTGCATTTTATTTATACATTTTCTTACTGGTTTGAAATTCCTCCAGGGTTTTTTTTTCTAGAATTTCTCCAGATACTTGTCCAGTTAATTATCCATGAATTCCTACAAAGATTCCTCAGGGTTTTTCTCCAAAGTTTTCACCATTAATTCTTATAGGGATTTATATGCTTTTTTATAAATTTCCTTCACGGTGCCTTGACAGTTTTTCTAAAATGATCTAAGGATTTCTACTAGAAATGGCGTTATAACTATGTGGTGCACCACTCTAAAAATTCCAATGGTAAAACTATTGTTACGGGAGCTCTTCTAGTGGCTTCTGATGAATGGATTACTCCAGCCATGGATTTCTGAGTAATATTTGTAAAGAAATTCCAAGAACCATTTTATTTATTTTTTGAAAAACTTGTATTCAAAAGAACAAAGGATCAATCAATCCATGCGCATAGCGGATTTGTCCCATCTGTTCCAATGCCGTGCGTGCTTGTTATACAGTACAGCCAGCGTGCACGACTTTGGAACTAAAAAATATTATAGTTTTGTCAGAAGTTTTTCGGGAATTTTCCTTTTCTTCCGATATTTTTAGCAGATTTTACTACAGAAAAAATCAGGCATTACGAAACAAATTACTCGAGAATTTTATAGATAAAAGCATTAACCCAAAAAAAGATGATTACTTGGATTTTGTTATAGAATTTCTAAGAAATATTCGGAGTAGAGCTCGAAGTTTAGTTCATTCCTCTATATCTAAATGTCGGATGACCATTTATAAAGGTGAAAGAGTGCTTGCATGTTTTACTTAAATACCTATGTTGTAAAAATTAAACATGCAAAATGAAGTTTATTGCTACGACAATTAACTACATAGATGTAATGTAACTAACCTGGTTTAGTTCAGAGCTTTCTAGATCAATTTCGTATTGAATTATTACTGAAACATTGCCCAAGATCCAAAGGCTCTAGGATTCAGATCAACGGGAATAAAAGTTGTTTCAAGCACTAAAATGGTTTAACTCTCAGTACGTTCATATACAAGATTCACAAAACAAAGTTGGTCGACGGGATTCGTCAAGCGCTGGTTGGTAGATCAAAAGAAGGCAATCACAAAAAACTATGGAGCAAATCAGAGTAAAATCATGTACAAAATTTGCATGACAGCAAAACCAATTCCGCGCCAAATCCGCGCGAGGGTCGAATTCTAGAGGCAAATCCGCGCCAAATCCGCGAAAATCGCGAAATCCGCAAAATTCGCGAAATCCGCGCAGTTGTAACAACCCTGCTCATGGAATTCCTCCAGGAATTCTTTTAGAAATTCCTCCAGGCATTCCTCCAGGGATTTGCATAGGGATTCCTCCAGGGATTCATCCAGACATTCCTTCAGAATTTAATTCTGGGACTTCTCCAGGAACACCTTTAAGAATTCCACCAGGAATTACCCCAGGAAATCCTGCAGAATTTACAACAAGAATTCTGGATTTATTCCAGGCATTTCCTCCAGGATTGCCACCAAGAATACCTCCAGGAATTATCCCAAGAATTGATCCAGGAATTGACCCAGAAAATTCTCCAGGGATTCTCTTTTGAAATTCTTTCAAGAATTTCTTTAGTATTTCCTCCAAGTTTTTCCAGGGATTTTTCCGGGAATTCATGCAGGGTTTCCTTGAGGATTTTTTCCAGAAATTTCTCCTCCAGCTATTCCTCCAAGGATACCTCTAGAGATTTCTTAAGGAATTGGTTCAAGGGATCCCTCCAGGAATACCACCAGCATTTCCTCCAGGAATTCCATCCGGAATTGGTCCAGGTATTTATTACAAATTCCATCAGGGAATCCTCTAAAGATTCTTCCAGAGATTCCTCCAGCAATTCCTATGAAGATTCCTCCAATAATTCATCCAGAAATTCCTCCAAGAATTTTCTGTGAGATTACTAAAATATGCATGAGATGCAACAACACAACAAACAACACAATAAAATTAATATTAAATGCGGTAGATAATTGCAAAAAGAAAACTACACCAGCCCATTTAAAATGGGCAATACAAGGTTTGCCGGGTCAGCTAGTAAGAATAATAAAGGTTGAAAAAATCAAACACTTGGTTTGCTTTGGCTGATCGAAAAATAGCGTTTTCACGAAAACCATCCTTGAGAAGAATGTTTAGAACTTGATTCTGACTTAACTACTGACCTTTAGCTAGGTAAAATGACCTAGAGGTAACGCGCTTGGTTATCACTCAAATGATCCAAGTTCGAATATTTGTTTCGTATTTTTAACATTTGTTTTGTCTTGGTTCACTTTGGCAGAACATTTTCATGGTTTTCTTTGACCAGTATAAATTTGAAGTACACAAATTGCTCCACATTCACATCGCAGGACCTCAGGGCATGCAAGGACATCGTTTGACATAATCACTCTTGCTCTGTGCCTCCATATGCACCGCTTAAAAAGAAAAAGCATGGGTGAGAAGGGCTGAGCTGGGAGGGCTTCCGCCGTTCATATCTCTAACTATTTTGAGACCTCCGTGCTACTTACTATACGCGTCCTCTCTGATTCATGACAAGGAATGTGTGTGATATCAACTTCAACTTCAGACGATGAAAAATCGATTTTTTTTCCAAAATCCGACTGGTTTTCTCTGAAACAAAGAAACACAGTCAGCCACACTGAACTATATACCATATTCCAATATTTTTGTTCAGCCAAAGTGAACTGAGTGCAAAGTACTGACAAATTAAATGTAATTATATCAATGATTTCAAATAATTTACATGTATTCTTCATCGCTGATGGTTAATAAGGGCTTGTAAGCTACATGTATGTGAAAAAGTTTCAAATTATCTTAGCTGTTGTTTATTTGTGAGTTGTTGAACTTTAAACTTAATTATCTCGGAATAAACTTTTTGGCGCTTAGTTCGGTTTAGCAGAACCCCGGCCAAATATCAATAAGTTTTATGTATTCAGCATGAACTATCAGTTCCGGGTGTATGATAATGTTCACGAGATTTAAAAAAGCTGGTGATTCTGCATACAAAACCTGAAAATAAATTTTCGGCAAATATATAGAAGAGAGGAAATTTCGGTAGGACTTCTTACAGGATTTCTTAAGAAGTTTCCTAGGGAATTTCTCAAACAGATTCAATGGAAGTTCCATAAGGAATTTCATTGTGAAGTCCTCCTGGAATTCCGCCAAGGATTATTTTAGATGTTTTACTGGGGAATCATGTGGAAGCTTCGTAGCAAATGCCTCCCAGATTTCTAACGAGAATTATTCTTCTAGGAATTTGACTGAACGCTTTTCTAGGAGTTCCACAGAGGGGACCTACCTTTAGAAGATCCTCCAGGAATCGCTTTGAAAGTTTTTATGGAATTCTTCAGAGAATTCTGTAGAGAACTTATTTGATACTTTCAATTCGAATTCATAAGGAGTTGTCCGAGAATTCCTTCGGGAATTTCTCCAGAAGATCCTCCGAAAATTTCTCCAGGTGGTCCTACGGGAGCTGCTACAGGACTTCCTGTGAAAATACCTCCAAGATTTTCTCCGGGAATACCTTCACAAGTTCCTCCGGGAGTCTCTCTAAGAGTTCCTCAGAGAGTCTCTCCAAGAGTTCCTCCGGGAATTTCTCAGAAGTTCCTCATGAAATTGCTCCAGGAGATCCTCCGGGAACTTCTACAGCACTTTCTCCGGGAATTATCTCAAGTGTGCCTCCGAGAATCTCTCCAAGAGTTCCTCTGGGAATTTCTCCAGGAGCTCCTCATGGATTTTTTTCAGGAGTTTCACCGGGAATTTCTCTAGCAGTTCTTCCGGAAATTTTTACAGCAGAATTTATCTGGGAATTGTCCCAGGTACTCCTCCAGGAGTCCTTCCAGGAATTCTTCCAAAAATTCCACCAATAATTCCTCCTGGAATTTCTCCTGTAGTTCTTCCGAGAACTCCTCCGTTCATTCTTCCGGGGATTGCTCGAGGAGTTCCTCCGAAATTGTTTCAGAAGCTCTTCCGGAAATCTCTTCAGGAGTTCCTCCGGGAATTCCTGCAGGAGTTTCTCTGGTAATTCCTCCAGGAGTTCCTCCGGGAATTGCTGCAGGAGTTTCTTCAGGAAAACCTGCAGAAGTTCCTCCGGGAATTTCTTCAGGAGTTATAACATAAATCCTTTGAGACATCCTCCGTGATCTGCTCTGAAAGTCCCGAAGGAACTCCTCCATCGAAGATTGCTTCACGAGCAATGGCTCTAGTAGTTCATCCCAGTTGCTTCAGGAGATGCTGTGAGAATCGCTCCAGGAGTTCCTCCGGGAAATTCTGCAGGAGTTCTTTCGCGTATACCTCCAAGAGTTCATCTGGGAATACCTCCAGAAGTTCCTCTAAAGTATGGAATGTTCCATCCAATTGGGTCGATTCTAAGAAGAATAAGAATATATATCGCATAACTGGAACAACTTGAACAACAAAAGACAAAGCCCCAGAGAATCTGATCTCACCAGAATTACTTTTGATTTATTGTTAATGTTTTCAATAAAATTTCACAAAGAAAAAACAACAGACTATACGTCTACCCAACCTACGCTTCGTTCGACTGTGTATACACAGCACGCGCATCGAAAGATTACTCTAACCCAAACAACGCAGCCAGCAGAACCACCATTACATATTGGGCCTGGCATGCCTTCGGACGTCACGTGTTTGCTTACCGCAAACATTTATAGATGGCCTCAAATGTGTACAAACCCCGTTGGTACCAGGATTGAACTGAACGGTAGCCAGAACAGAAAAAAATGCGAATGTAGGCGATAATGATAGAATGCGACATTCGATAGTAGTAACTAATGAAAGACACGTGTATTGAGTTTTATTATAATAAGACTCTTTATTATTGGAAGGTATGTAAGAAAACCTTCCATTTTGTTCAAGGCAGTTCCGATTTCTCGATCTAGCAATTTGAAACCAAGAAAAAAAAAGGCGTATGATTATGACATAACCGTCTGCTGTAAGACCACGAATGTCACACATGACTGGTGTGAAATAGAAACGATTTTCTCGTCGAGCTGGGTGTCCTTGAACACTTCTACTAGTTCCATAGAACGACGCAAGAATGACGGATGTGAAGGCGGCTTGACTTTCCCAAAACTGGAAAACCAGTCCCAAGCGGGCGGTACGTTACCGTCTTACCGTACCCCACAACCAATCTCGATTAGGCGTCATTTATTAACTTCTCTCGGATATCGTTCGACTAGCGGGCGATTCGAACGAATGTTTTCATCGCATTTCAAGTGGCTCAACTGCGGAGCTAGACGGTTCTCTATTAGATATACAAACACTTGACGCCGATCGTTCTGTTGTGGTCCGGTAGACAGTCTGGCGAACGGCGCTCGTCAATATTTCAAAACAAGGCGGCCGCCGGATGATGATGCTCAGCAGAAACGAGGAGCTGCTGCTTGATACAACAACACAACAACGACGGCCTTATCGCTAAAATTATCTTCACAAATTTCAAGTGGCATGTGGCGGATCAGTGGCATTTGGCGCACAATGATGCTGGCTGATGATGATCAAGATCATGACGCTATACGGTTCATCTTTCGTTCTTTTTGGGACTGACGGACGATTCGTCGAATGCAATCAGAGCGTGAAATTCCTTCACCCACTTTATTTTTCCTCGCATTGCCATCATACATAATGCCATAAGGTACCTATAGAACTTCTCTCGAATCTTTCGTTGCTGTTTATATTCTTTGGCAGCGAGACTCGCCTCGTTCGTTTAGTAGAGAGACTAAGGTCATTAAACTAAGCATCCGTTAAGAAACACGGGCCAAACTGCATCAAGCCGATGACTGTTGAACACGGGTTCTAAATTTAGACCAAAAAAAACTGATTCTTCACTGATGGGCGAGTCTGCATGTTACTCAGCCAACAGTGCATCCGTATATGAGCATCTGCTTTGGTTCAGACTAGCTAGACACACCGCCAAATAGTTGTAAATAACTCTAGTAGACTGAGTAGACTACGCCCGCCAATAACCAAGGCTCAGCCTTGTTGTCTTCAGAAGGATTAGTCTAGCGTATCGCACACGCATCACTCTACTAACAACTGCTGTGCTGACTGCAACTGCAATAGCAACATACAGTTGTTGTGGACTTACAACCGTCGGGGTGCAATTATATCCACCAATAACATTGATTCCATTGGAAATGAGTTCGAACGATGCGGGGTACTACTGTGTTAAACTGCTTCGATCTGAATAAGTTGTTAATTGTGGGTTTTCAGAGGGTTAGCAATAGCATTGTTCGTTCGATGACGGACAGCGGGATGGAAACAGTGTTCCTAATCTAGTTCAATGGACCATCATCATTTCGGCTGCTTTGGGCGAATAGAACTGGGCATCGATTAACGGTGCTTAGTTATAGATTTGTTTTCTTCTATTTTAAGTTTTTGTCCACCGCAACTACACGTACGAGTAGGGAAAGACCCAAACGCTGGCAGATGGTAGATGTACATCAAGTTTTATAGACATATGAGGACATATTTTTAGATTGGTGACGCAGTCGTTTGAAACATGGCAAGATTTTGCCAGTGAGGCGTGGTTTACCGTTCAAAAGTTGAGTCCATGATTGGTAGAATCTTCATAAAATAAATTTAATCTCCACACGTTTCATACAGATTTGAAAAGTACACTTTTTAACATATCGGCACCAACATTTCAAAAGGGCGTAACTGCATTTACAACCAATGCCTTCTCTCAAAGCTGTGGAGCGTATCCCATCCCTCTCGAGCAATCCACTAGCACAAATAGAAAGATAAAATCCTCCTCTTTCGATTAATGGAGGTGAATTGCGTGTGATGATAGAAATACGACCCACACTGCCGGTGGGAGCATAATTGTCCCATGTGCATTTTTGGCAATATTGAGATTTTGCCGCCCATGACCATGTATCGTGGGGTACTATCATATGGGGAAATAAAATTAGGTAGTTTGTTCCGAAAATTGTTGAAAAAATGCATGGCCGATTTGTAACATTCTTAAAAGTGGACGCATAAGCGTCACGTTTCAATGGAAATCCTATGGAACTATAAAATCGCTCTAAAACAAAAAATAGTGCTCAAATTAAAAATTGGTTGATGTTAGAACACGATTCAGCACTTATACTTCATAGTTGAGACAATTTACTTTTTTCGAACTTTGGACGCGTTTTTCTCGATTGTCTGTTTTTGCACATGGGACATTTATGCGTCCACCGGCAGCACAGCTCTGTGAGAAGGCATTGGTTGCAAAAGCAGTTACGCCCTTTGGAAATGTTGGTGCCGATATGGTATGGGTTGCAAACATTCACAAGCAACCATGCGTTCTCCATGGATTAGAGATGATACGATACTCGCAATCCAAGTTAACACATACTATTGATAATCTACTTGAAATCGTAAAATAAATATAATAAAGGAAAACTAGTTAAACTATAATATTTCAATTTGCATAAACAAACAAAATAATCAGATTTAAGGTAACCTGGAAAATTTTCAATCCAAGGTTTTCGACCTGAAGTTTTTGCAGGCTCACCCATAAAAGAGCCAAAACAAAGAAGAAAAATCAATTCCACGCAGCCATATTCCCTCACTGACTCAGTCAAAATAACCCAATCATCCACCTACCCTGCCTACCAGCCTCAAACCCATCAAGAACCCACAAGAGTCACAGTAAAGCCTCGAGTTCGAGTTGGGTTTGTTGTTGTTATTACGTCGCAACTTTTCTGCAAACTCGTGGCCTCAGCCCAGCCCAGTCCTATAGGTACATATAGTACCGAACCGAGGACGAGAGTTCGTTCGAAACCGTTCAGCTCAGATGATTGCCTGTTCCAACAACAGCACAGTAATAGCCAGAAACAGACCAGCGCAAAACGGTTCTTCTTCCTTGCTCTCTCTTCTTCTGATTACAGCAATATTCTCTGCGTATATTTTTTCTGTTTTCATTCATACTAACAAACACCAAGCTCATGAACGAGCACACACCACCAAATAACTCGAAGTCAGCTGTTCCGTTGGAAGTCATCGGCCATCAGTTTTTACAGCGCTACCAGGCTTTGAATTGCATTCTGTGAGCAAGAATACAGTATGTACCTAACTGTGTTCTCCATCACTCTCATTCTCTTGCTGTTGAGTCGCGAATCGAATATGCGTCGACGAATCTCCCGATGAGAGAGGTTTGTTGTGGTTTTCCACAAGCATATGGGGGATTTAGGAACAAATGCTCCTTTGGTGTGAAACGATGCACTCACATACAACGACCTTTTCATAGAAAATAGCCAGGTTTGACGATGTGATGCTCGGTTGCTAGTAAACCAATTTTTAAAAGTGTAGAATTGGCTTTTAGTTATTAAAATACACATTAATAAAAACAAAAAAATGGTCCAATTTAGCTGAAATTTTGACAATCATCACGGAATCACGTGAATTTTGAATTGTACATATTAAAGTGATTGAGTTCTGTTCACTATATCAAAAGTTACGGATATGTGATTCGACAATAGTAGTTTACGCAACAAAGTGCAGAATGAAGATTTTTACAGCACGAGTTGTACATTTAGGATAATTACGACGAGTGCTGTGAAAATCGAGTTCTGCACCGAGTTGCGTACAACATTTTTTGCAATTTCATAAATTAGTTTTTAACAAAACTTTTTCATCAAACTGCACAGCAAAAACAGCAAAAAGCTGAAACACGACTGCGGCAACGAAATGAAGGTAATGGAAAGTGTCGAATGTTTACAAGACTGGACACAATATCATAGAAGCAGTTGTAGATAATACCGGATAATACTGCGCTGTACTGCTTAAGTGCTGATACAGGGAAGCTGTCTACTCCGGTTGCTTTAGAGCTGTCTAACGTGCCTATGATGTTGATCACTTCTGATTGTGTAGCAGGTCTGAAGAAAATGGATCTATCAGATAAATCCACGGTATTGAACCTGCTGATTTTGCCATCTGATTGCAAACAACTAGCAACGTTTTCTCCCACGGATGAAAAGAAGCTGTTACATCACCTACATCATTGGGCTTAGTAATAAGAAGACCATCCAAGATAAGATTGTCTTGCTTGTGTTCGCCGGTTTTGTTTCCAAGTGCGTCATTGACTCGGGTCCAGAATACTTTGGGATTACTCCTAGGGAAGAATCGTTGGTGGTATCAAGATTTTGCACGCCTTTTAGCTTCTGCCAACTTGTTATTGACATGTTTTAGGAGATCCTTCACATGTTGATCCTGACGATTCCTTTTCAACCTTTGGAATAGATTATTTGATATTCGTCCGAGCTTCCAAATCTCCAAATTGTACCGCGGGCAAACATTTTTCTTTACTTTCACCTCTACGATGATTGTCTTGGAGAAGGAATCTTTGAGCTGCTTATAACGGCTGGTAATTGCTAGCAGTCGATCGTTGGGTTGCATGGATGAGAAATGGATGATCTCCAGAAACAATCCATTGTGCAGTTTGTAATGCGTTTGGAGGTTTCAGCATGTCAAACGACGTGATCAAGTATGTTGCTGCGTGTTGAGCGTGTAACATGCGTATTTGTGACAAACATGATGTAGGAAGCCAATAACTGAATATACGTTCGCGCACCGCGCAGATCAATGCTGTTTATAGGCAAATTGATATCCCCAAGGATGAAGCAAGGGTTTCTCGGATCCGACAATGATATGATGCTTTCCGTGAAGTTCATAGAGTTTTATACAGAAGGAATTCTCAGCAAATTTTACATATATCACTCGATCTTGACCAGGCCAAACGTAGCGATATTTCTGTGAAGTATTTTTTTGTTTTTAGCTCACGAAAGATTTCCAGAAAGAGTGGGGACAGCTCATCTCTGATAAAAACCATGTTGGAGCAGCCAATGGGCCACCTAACCCCAGCAATCATCGAAACAGTGACTGTACCAAATTGCCTCTTCCTAGCTATTAGACGTTCTTTGGCCTGGGAAGTTTTGAACGCAATTCTAATCGGGTTGTTTTCCGCTTTGTTGGAAATTAGTCTGGTATATGAAGTGATAGCTTCATCCTCATAACCGCAACCGAGCACACATTCACATGTTTTGACAACTCAAGATTTTGTATTTTCTTTCGGTAAACGCGGTATTCCTAGCAGGATGGCGTTAGAGGCTAATTCCGAATGCAGGGATGTTACAGATGGCGCGGATTTAGCGTTTTTCGCGTGTTTTTACTAATTTCGGCGCGGATTTTGCAGAAATGGTTTTTAAATGCACTTACATCAAACATTTAGGCAAGAAGCTCAACGAAACCAGAAAAAAGAACGTGTTAGCTTGGAATGCTAAAGTTGCTGAAACGTGCTAAAGTTGCTAAGTGCTGAGAAGATACTCTTTTCAATTTCTTAGTCAAACTATTGAAGTTATTTCTGTTTTAACACCGAAATCAATTTTTGGCTAAAGTTTTGGATAGAATGGTAAGATTTCTGAAATAATTGCTTCTTGGTGATTCTGAAATCTTTTTTATGGAATTTGCAAACATACGTCTACCGAAGGTTTTGGAGAAACATTTGGTTGAATTTTGTAGTCAAATTTTACATAATTTTGTAAAGAAAATCATTGGTTTGGTAGACTGTGTGTGTCGTAAGAAATAAAAAAAAAAACAGGTAAGACGTCCTGGAGCTTTTCATAATTGCATTCTTAGATAATTCCATAGAAAAAGTTTAAAAACTCTGGATAGAATGTTAATTATAAGAAATTTCTAGCGATTTATTAAACATGTAAGAATTTCTTGATTCATTACACAACACTTTTTTGTCTCAAGAGCAAACTTATGTGTCTCTGACAGTTTTTGGACCGTTGAATCCGAATCTGGGCTCAGATTTGCTCCAGCACGTCAGAATTGTGAGCTATACCTAAATTTATAGTGCAAAATATTTAATTTTGGGCTTTTTTGACTGCCAGCCAGTAAGCATCGAAATATTCTTTTATGCAATCAAAAGTTAAATTGATCAATTAACATCTAAATTAACGACTCATGCAAAATATTCCGTTTTACCAAATCGAATTTGAAAGTTTTAAGCGATTTATGATAGGTACACAGAGAAAATTTTCTACTCAGTGACTGAGTTGGTCTTACTCAGAAATCGAAAAATCCTTTGTTTTCTTACTCAGTTTCCGTTAAAAGTGGGACAACCCATTGGCAATGAGTTGTTCCACTTTTAGCTGAAACTGAGTAAGAATACAAAGGATTTTTCGATTTCTGAGTAAGACCAACTCAGTCACTGAGTAGAAAATTTTCTCGGTGTACGATATTTCCCATACAAGTTACCCTCCAAAAGTTGCATGCAAGTTTACTTACTATCATATCATGCTTAAATCTATCAAATTTGATTAAGTTAAACAAAATATTTTGCATGAGTCGTTAATTTAGAGGTAAATTGGCCAACTTATCTTTTGATTGCTTGAAAAAAATATTTCCATGCTTAATGGCAGGTAGTCAAAAAGCCCAAAATTGCATATTTTGCCCTATAAATGGGGGTATAGCTCAAAATTGTGACGTGCTGGAACAAATCTGAGCCCGGATTCGGATTCAGCGCGCTCAAAATCTGTCAGTGACACATAAGTTTGCTCTTGAGACCAGTGTCGCGAAGCATCAGCGTACAAGTCACAAAAAAGCTGATAAACACCAAGCTTGTATCACCCTGTCTCTGCGGTTTCTGATTCGCTCTCTCTACAGTCGCTAACACCAGAAAAGACAGAATCCCATCATAGTCACCCGGTCACCTTTGTTTTGCTACAATCATCCTGACTTTGATACGGCTCATGTGAGTGTCATGACTCTCTCCGTCGCCTCAAGCAGATGCACGCGCAACAGCATGTAAAACTATGCATGTGTATTATCACAAGCACGGTACTACGTCATAAATCCTATTCGTTTTGCATAGCTCAGTTTAAACGCACACATTGAGCGCACCCCGAGCAGAGGAAAATAGCAAATTGATAACAACAGAATCACATAGCCTGTTTTTAAATCATAATTTGTTATTGTTAACTTATCAAAATATATCTTTTCAATAACATGTTTTGTTGGGCAATCTTATTTTGTTATATTCAAATTTTTGGGATATACCCGCATAGACAAATACACTTTGTCAAATACTAAAAAAAATAAGTTTCCTCCATCTGGTAGTGTTAATATAACACAAGCACTTGCTGTTTTTTTGAACAATGAGAGGCCTGAAAATGTCTACTACAAAATATGATTTGACTCATGCATACCAATTTGTGACAATATGTGTTTGTGTCCAGATTTTGTCGAATTATAACGTATAGCAAATCGCGAGAAATCGTTGCAATATACGAGCACCTTTTCTCAAATAGTGCATGCTTACATTTGAGCAACACGCAATTTACTATAAGTTACTATCTTTTAACAAATTGGGATAATGTTGCAGCCATTATTATTTATCATACACGCTTGAAAAAGTGAACCAGCCAGTTTGTGCAAGTGTCACAAAATGATCGCAAATTATTTTGTTCTTTTTTGTTACTTAACTGTATAATACTAATTAAACAATTTAATCTAAATCATGAATTTGCGTTATTTCGCAATTTTGTTCGAGGTGCGTCAAACTTTTTTTAAGACTTTGTGATAACTTTTTGCAACCAAGTGTGTCAATTTTTTAGAGAGTGTTTGCCGTCTTAGCGGCCTGCCTGCAAAAAGCTGTAACAAAAAATGTAACGGGTTCGGTGTTTGTGGTGGTCCGTGATGCTTTTGTGTACTTTGTGCGTTGTTAATCCACGAAATGTGTGGCTATCTCGTTGTTCCGTCCTCTGTTCCGGCGAACCACGATACGGCGAGACGACCATCGACAGGAGCAAGCAGCAGCTAGAAAATGAATCGAAATCCATCGCTGCTGCCTATTTTGAAGAAGGTAATGGTAAGTTTCCAGTTCCCAAGTAGAGCGCTCAAGTAAAATTCCTCCTTTTTCCGTAAGTAATTTTGACATTTGTTTAACCGACAGCATTTTTACGAAACGATGCTGTAAGAATAGGGCACTGCATACGGCGGTTGCTAGATAAATTGTTCGTTGTTCGTGTGGCGTTTCGTGGCCTTGTTGTTTACGATTTGGACTTAGAGAAATTTCGTTCGTTTCCTCAGGAAGTGTGATTGAAATTAAAATTTAATTTTTGCGCGCGTATGGGGAAAATCCAGATTGTGAGATTTCAACGGAGTTCCAAAGGAAATACTAATGAGAGACATTGCACTGGGATTCTAAAGGAACTTTTAATGGTATTACAGCGAGAACTATGGTTGGATACTAATTATAAATTCTGCAATATTGGAGTTCGGACTACGGTGGGAGGAATTCTGCTGGGACTCTGACGGTTACCTTGTGGAGTTTTAGACGAAATACGAGGTAGGACAAAGCATCACGGGGAATTTAATGAAGATCCACGAAAGATTCTTTGTGATGAATCTTTTGGCATTCCGTACGAAGGTTTTTCTTTGGGGTTTCGCAGAAAGTCCTCTTGAAATTCTTCCAGATGTTCCACCGAAAAATCCACCAGAAGTTCGCAGGGGATTCTCATAAAATGTCTCTGAGATTTTCATTAGAAGTTCTACAAAAAATCCCTCCGTGAGTTCCTTCTAATTCAGGATTTATTTATTTATTTTGTTTTTTTTTGGGATCTTCTAGGAGTTCCTTCAGGGTTTTCTCCAGAGGTGTTTTCTAAGATTCTACCAGGAGTTTTTTCGAACTATTCTACAATAATTTCATCCGGGATTTCTTTAGTATTTTTTATCCGGGGTTCACTCAGATATTTATTCGGAGATTCCCGCAGGAATTCCTTCCGGGATCATTTCATGAGTTCCTTCAAGGATTTCTACAGAAATTCATTCTTAGATTCGTCCTGGAGTTCTTTCAGTGATTCTTCCAGGAGTTCTTTCTAAGATACAACTTTTTGAGATTCCTCTAGGTTTTATCTGGACGTTTCTTATGTGAATCCTCAAAGAATTCCTTTTGTAATGTCTATAGCTTCTTCCGGGATTCCTCCAGGAACTCCTTCTAGGTTTCCTCTAGGAGTAAATTTATGGGTTCCTCTCATAGTTTCTTCTGGTATTTCTCCAGGATTTTCTTCTAAGATTACACCAGGGGTGGCATCAGAAATTTTACCCGGGATATCTTCCGGGAATTTTTCAAAAGTTCTTTCCGGAATTTCTTCAGAACTTCCAGACTCCTGGAAAATAAGTCAAGGTTTTTCCAGGAGTTCCTTCTAAGATTTGTCCAATAATTCATCCAGGATATCCTTCCGGGATTCCTCCAAGAACTTCTACTGGGATTCCTTGCAGATTACATATTCTGGAAATTTCTTAAATTTTGCTCATAGAAATACTCCAGAAGTTTTTTTTATTCTTTATGGAAGTACTCCAAGACTTGCTCTTGAGTTCCTTATAAAATTCCTTCAACAGCTTCTTAAGGAATATCTCCAGCAGTTTTGCAGGGAATATCTACACGAGCGATTTTAGAGATTCTTTCAATAGTTTCTTCCCAGATAAAAATCTGAAGACATTCCAAAAGGTTCTGGAGAAATCCTAAAAAAAAGTCGTGAAGGAATCCCTGAAAGAACTTCTAGAATAATTTCATAGGAATCTTCTGGAGGAATCTCTAGAGAATTCCATGAAGGAATTTCTAGAGAATTCCATGAAGGAATCTCTGAACGAATCCCGTATGGAGTTACAGGAGTAATCCTTGAGAGAACTCCTGGAAGTTCTGAACAAACCCTAAACAAATTGCTGGAAGAATCTCTGAGGGAACTCTCTTTGGTATCCCAGAAAGAACTCCTGGAGCAATCCTGAATTAATTTCTAGAGAGATATAGGAAGCAGAAATTCTGAGGGAATCTCAGAGCAATTCTCGTAGGGATCTCGGAACGAATTCCTGGAGTTCAGAAAGATTTCCTAATAAAATGGTAAATGACTAATTTTTTTTTACCAGGAATAGTGTATTACGTCAAGCTAATACCATACAAATTTAATCAAAATCGGTTAAATATTGGTGGAGATATCGTTGAAACAAGAATTTTGCCATTTGAGAAGTTTGAGCAAACGAATGTTTTAAAAAATATCACTTCTTCACTGTTATAGCTCTAGATCCATAAATACTGAACCGATTTCAATCTGTTCTGTATGTAAAGTATAGATGTAGAAATATTGTGTAAAATTTCATTCAATTTGATCTAGCCGTAATAAAGTTATAGCCGTATATGTGGCACAAAGTCACAATAAGCAAAAATGTTTTTTTTTGTATCGTGACATTCAAACAGTTATAACTTGAAAAGTTTTCAAGCAATTTGGCTAAGAACAGTTTTTATAATGGATTTACAGTTTCAAATGTTAATAAAAATCGGAAGTCATGACAGCTGTACAAACAAAATAGTACACACGGAATAAAATGATTAAAAAGTACTAGTAGGCATATTTTAGCCTTGAAGCGATTTGAGTTTTGAATACTAGGAAAACGTATTGAACCGATTTTGAGATTTTTTTTACCAGTTTATTGATACTCTGCTAAGAACTTCGAGTCAAATTTTCAGACGTCTTGACGAGTTACATCAAAATTATAGCCTACACAATTTTTAAAACGGGTGAAAAAATTGGCTAAAATCTTATTTTATGATATTATAAGGATATGCGGTATGGGATTTTTTCAAAGCGAAACGAAACGAAACGATATATGAAATTTCTGATGCAATGCGGAACGAAACGAAACGAAATTCAAAAATGTTTCGTGAGATCGATACGAAATCCGAATTCACTCGGTATTTTTCGAAACGAAACGAAATTTTCGAAAAAGTTCCGCGGAATTTTGCACTTATATATGAAATTGATCAGGAAATGGATGCTGCGTGTTTGCTTTTTTTTTTCTAGCGGTGGCTTGGCGGTGTTTCCGTTTAGTCTCATCTTCAAGACTTCATTTGCTACAGCTTAATTAGGTTTGTTGCTGGGGCTGCCGTTTTTCTACCGTTTCTCACATCAAACCCGACATTGGATTTGTGTTCGGTAAGCTAAACTGCTAAAATAATAACATACACATGAAAAATAGAACTACTCACAAATTCGGTGATCTAATTAGGAAACATCTCCTCACAAAACCAACAATTGAATTCCTATTAGCATGCATCTTATGCAGAATGAATGACTAGAGGTGTTCAAATATAATTTGAAATGTCTAAACATTTCAGATAAGTACCCAACTTTGCGTGACAAAGGTGGAGGACCATTTGGGCTCTGGACCGATTCTGACCACTTTGAGCTGTAAGTCAGCCAATATTGTAGCAATTTACTTGGAGTTTTGCACATCTCACTGCGTAAAAAAATCAAGTCATTTGGTTCAAAATTAACTGAGTTAGAACGCAAAGTGCCCAAATGATCTCAGATATTTTTTTTTTAATTTTTAGCAACACATATTGAAAATTTCAAAATTTACACCAATAACCGAATAAGATTACTCCAATGCGTTGCATCATTGTGATGATGCTATAAGATGCTCGAACTACAAATAAGCCACAATCTTCAAACCTCCACTAGATCCACTGCCTGGCTCAATGCAATCCCAAACGAAAAAAAAAAATCCAGAATTATCCCCTGAAGAAGACTATAATACGAGTCGAAACGTTGGGAAATAGGGAATCGCGCCACTTGGGTGGTGGCTTCTATATTCGTCTGTTTTCCACTATAACTCAGTCAAACTTGAACCGATTGACACAACTTTTGGAATGTGGTGAGATAGGTATAGTATCTACCCGTGTACAACATTTCAAGTCAATCGGTTCAAAATTGACTGAGTTATAGTGGAAAACAGACGAATATAGAAGCCACCGCCCAAGTGGCGCGATACCCTATCTAAAACATTCATTTAACTCCCTAAGACTGCAGTGCCAGAATTAGTAGCTCTGTGAGATGACCTAATATCGATTGTTTATCAGAAACATGAACCATATGATGTGGAAACATCAACTACTAGATGTTTACCAATCAAGCTAGAGAAAGCTTGAAATCTACAACTTTAAAATAAATGATAGATGATTGAATTTATCAGAAAATACAATACAGAAACTTCAACGAGATTTCTTATTAACGAAAGAAATAAGAGCTTAACCGTGAATAGCGTTTCGTCATAGACAGGCCCGGATCAAGGATTGCCCAAGGCCCGAGTAGATGCGAAGGTCCCTTAGTGATGAGCATACCAAAATTTCTCTGTTTTCAAACAGTATTTGAGCAATATGAAACATAAAGTGGATGTATAATAACCAAAAAAGGTCTTTGTAGGGGGGCCTAAAATGTGGGGGCCCGGAGCCCGAATAGCCACCCCTGGCCACCCCCCTCCACCCGTACATTCAGCCCTGGTCATGCAGATGTAATGGTAAATCCCTTTCAAGAGTTCTACTAAAAATTTAAACTATTTCAAAAAGGGCATTTACACAATGAACTTGTTTTCGAAATTTATTAGACATTTCGCGGAATTCCGTTTAATTTCGTCAAAATCTATTTTTTGAAGGCGAAATTTTTAGAATTTGACGAATCGAAACGAAATACAAAATCATAAATTTCGCCTGGTTGAATTCCGTGGAATTCCGCGGAATTTCGTTTCGAGGTGTATTTGGCGAAACTTTTCGGTATACCGCATACCCTTTATATTAACAATATCTGCGCCAATACCAAACTGAATTTGCTGCGATTGTTATGGTATTAGCTACACGTTATATATTATTCCTGTTCAAAAAAATATTTGATTTTGTGAACGCAATGAAAAGCTATACATTATTTTCTGTGTCCAAATTTCATCGAATATAGTCTTTATTTCCCTGGTTCTAGTGCACCATAGAACATTCAACAAACGAAATGAAATGATTATGATGCAACAGTTTTTAGAATCATTGTTTCCTCATCAGCTAAACTCAAATGCTATTTCCTTTTTTCAACTGTCGAACTATTTATAAACAATTCAGTTTTGGGGTGTCTTTATAATTTTTTAAACTACGTAACGGAAAATTATTCAACCTCAAGAAATTAAATCTTGTGTTCTGATGCAGCCATGCTGAGGGACGACGGAGTACACATTATAGAGCGACACGGCTAAATACTTATGCACACTGTGAACGCGCAGGCGCGAAAGAAGAAACACAAAGAAAGAGAAATATGTTCCTTTTACTCACGGAATAATACATCGACATATTATTCCGTACGGAAAATCAACAACATGACTGACAGCATCGCACGACAGTGCCATCTGTTGGCAAATAGCTTTCTGGCTGCGAATTACTTATCAACTGCGAACGCTTAAGTAATTTTGATTGCAAAAGTTTTACGTGAGCATTACTTGTCCTATCCTTTTACACAGTACTTATCAAGTGGAAACTAGCCATAAGTGATAAATATATCTTCCCGGATGATGACCTAAGGATTCTCTTGAATTTCAGTTTTTGATCATCTCCCCGAAGAAGATCCAAACGGAACGGTCGATTCGGGAACAATTTCTGGCTTCGGAAACCAACCAGAACTAAATCTTCAGCCCTGAGTAGAGAAGTGAGCGCCACGAAAAAATCAGCACCGAGGAGATGTTGCTGAATCACTTTGATGTCTGCCATCGGTTCTCGGACTCGGAAGCGAACCGGTCGAGCCCGGTGCCGATTGTTCGAATAGCAACGATTGGACCATGACGACGACACGGGAAAGGATGTGCCAATAACCCAGGCTGCGTGAAAGATTCATGTAATCTTGCCTACCCAAAGAAAGGAAGTTTCCGGGACAAAATTATTGAATATTTTTAATTCATAACGGATATTGAATATGTACTTGTTGCGTCTGATAATCAATAATATTTTTCAAGTGGATTGATTATTTTTTCCCTCAAGAAACAATAAAACAGGTAATTACACAAAAAAAAATCATTTTAGTTTTTACAAGCTCAGGTTGACTATAGTTTCCAACCCGATGGTTCACTTGTTTTAATTCAAATGATACTTTTTCGTACGTAATTACTTGTTTTATTGTTTCTTATTGAATTCATTGATCATTTCTTCACTCTAGGTAGAAACATAAAAGAGCAATACAATATAGGGTAAAAATACCATAACGCACAATAAACCAACACTACTGCATGCGTTGTTTGCTTTTATTTTAGCGGAAAATGAATTATATGTACACAATTTAGCATATTGTTTTGCGAAAATTTTGTTCGAGAAAAATGCTGATTTTTTATTGTAACCTAACTTAACCGCCTATTCATCATATTGTTAAATAGCCCATTACAATTTACCAAGTGGTATACTACAATATGCTAACAGTACCATTTGAAGTGATGATGGGTATCATGTCGTATTGTTCAGGAATAGTCGCAAGTGGTTTTGGACAACATGTGAGATAGTACGCTTTTTGTTCACAACTATGCGGGTATCCACAAGATAACATTTCAATAATATATTTTGTTGTAGAACATGTTTAGTTATTATTCTGCTATAGAGAATGTACAAATATGTGATGAAGAATAACTCAACAGTAACAAGTTTACAAATTTCCTGTTATTAAGTTGTAATTGATCTAACAAAACATGTTATTGAATTTTTCTTCTAGGAACATTTTTTTGTTATGATATTTGTTATTTTGCCGCTTATGACAGACAAGTTTATAACATTATATGTTATGCTAATAACATAAAAATTACTGATTCCATTATACAGTTATTAGGCCAAAATAACATATTTTATTATGCTGTTGATATTTTCTTCTGCTCGGGACCACGCAGTTCGCCCTGGCTACGGCAAACGCTCTCACTTCGCCCGTTATGCATCGTTGCTCAGGAAGATTGATTCTCTCGCAACCCGCCTGAAGCATACTCAGCAAGTGCTATCGCTGCAAAGCTGCGAAGGGTGGAACCCACAACATGCTTGTCATTCCAGGCGTGACATCCCAACTAACAATCACTCATTTTACAAGCACTTTTACGACGAATTGATTCAGCATGATGCTGAAAAACATTTGGATAATTTTCAGACACAACCTTTGTTCGGGGTTTGTTCAAACAAATTTGGAGAAACTATAAAGCATAGTGTTGTGTACCAACTGAACTGTTTGTTGTTAAATCGTTTTACAACTATATAGTAAAGCTGATATTCAGCTTTAGCAATAATGATCAAAAATAAAAAAAATGCAAATTTTTTCAATTTCCACGAGAGTTTATGATTGGAACTTAATGCTGTGAACTAATATTGTGAAATAATAACTACACATAAATTTACCTAAATCCAGATTCGAACTCGAAACCCGTCGATTGCCAGCCGCATGTCTTCCTATCTGCGCTATCCTAGAGATGATGAATTGCAGCGCTCAAATCAAAACATAAACTTCCCGTGGTTTATTAATGGTCAGACTTCGACTCCTGTTCAGCAGTGGTGAATTAGCACAACATTATGGTTAACGACTGAAGAACAGATTAATTCAGCTGTTGTTCAGGAAAAACCACGTATTTTTCATCATGTACTCTGAGTCGAAGTATGATGAAACGAAAGCACTTATTTGACGAGTGAAAAACACATTATACAGATACATGCGCTAATTTTTACATGAACTTAACAAGAAGCACAAAAAAGTCTTGTTAAATTATGTTGTAAAGGAATTATTGCGAGTCGAATAAAAATCTTATTGAAAGCTTGAAAAACGTTTGAAATTATGATTGTAAATACCAATACGAAAAGTTGAACATTGGCTACTTTTTCAATTGCAATAGCATTTGTACAGTAATGTGTACAGCATAATTTTAGTTCAGCTATAATTACTATTATAAAGCAACAATTCAGCATGCATGCTTGTTTGCGGCTGGCGATTGTTAGTTGGGATGCTAGCTGGTTCGTATCACCTTGCGAAGGGTGACTCCAGAAAGCGGTTCAAGTGATTGTCTCGTGATGGTCGCGATTATTCGCAAGACTGCTTGGGACAGACCAAAAGTTAATTTTTGTTGCGCTGTGTTATGGATGAGTTTCAGAATGACGGAATTGGCGAAATTCCTGAATCAGTTATTACTACTTGCGAAACGATTTGTTTTGCTAAAACTATGATTTCCGATCGGAGCACCCGTTGAGGGAGGCACAGTTATTAAAGGGTTTCTTGGTAGAATTTTTAGATTTTTTTTTTTTTGAAAATACTTGACAAAATTGTTGAAGCTTTTGAAATTCTTAGACTAAGAAAATTTTGCTGAAATATCCATCCAATCCTGATTTCCAAGAGTGTGGTGTGACCAGAAACTCTTATCATAAATGATCCAATGAATTTATACTTTTCTAAGTATCTCTTGCTTAATGTTCAGAACATTCCATAAATATTGTCATAAAGAATAAAATTTAGTGGTGATTCAATCAAAAAATTTCATTAGTATTATTCCATTTGTATCTTAACAAAAAAAAAAGTTTCTGCAGGGAGTAATCCATGAATTTCTTAACAAGTTTCTTAAAATTGTCTTGCTGTTCTCTCAAATGATCTTTTGGAATTTCAGTATTTCTACCATAATGTTAATTATAATTTTTTTCAAACTTTTCGTCAAACTGCTGCTTTTTTCTCGTAAAATAGTAGACACCCTGATTGATAAGCAGTCAAAGAATTATTGATCCAAAACCTTTTATTTCAATTAAAAGACAACTAGCCTATTTGCAACATGTTTAAACTTTTGATTCATGTAGAATTAGTTATACAAAGTCATGGATTAATAATAAAAAATAAATTTATTAATTGATCAATTGATTTTCCCTTAAAAATCCTGGCTTTTTATGAGTGGAAGTCATCAAAGCTATATGTTTTGTATTGGCGCGGATTCGATGACCTCGGCGCGGATTTCACATGGCTTGGCGCGAATTTTGCGGTTTTCAAATCGACATTTTTGTAACAGCCCTGCGAATGCCGTTGCATATCTCGTTCAATCTTGTTAGTCAACCGCAACCGATACTACTTTGGTTTTAGTTGAAAGATCAGACAACATTCTCTTCAAGAAGGTATTATTTTTGCAAGTTACTGAAGCCAAGATAACCCTTTCGTGACAAACCAGCACGATTGTGCTGTTGAGCGGTAACAGTATTGCATATTTTTTTCATCTGTTTAGACTTCGTTTTTTGTGTCGTAAAATGTTTCAATAATTCAGCCATTACTTATACTTGTATGACTGCAAACAAATTTTTGTTTACGTTGCCTGTGAGATTTACCACAAGGTAAAAAAATGTGGTCAAAAACCGTAAAACATGTCGCATATTTATTTCCGATTTATCTAGGTAGTCAAAGCAAGAAATCGAAAAATAAAGAGTAGTTCTTTCAAATGAGGAAAAATAAATACTGTTTTGTTGGGAAATCAAAGAGTTCTGGAAAGCCAAAGTTCAGCCATTTATATAGGGTATCGCGCCACTTGGGCGGTGGCTTCTATATTCGTCTGTTTTCCACTATAACTCAGTCAATTTTGAACCAATTGACTTGAAATGTTGTACACGAGTAGATAGTATACCTATCTCACCGCATCCCAAAAATTGTATCAAATGGTTCAAATTTGACTGAGTTTTAGCGGAAAACAGGCGAATATAGAAGCCACCGACCAAGTGGCGCGATTCCCTATAGGGATTTTACTGTTTGAACTCCGTCCCGAAAGGGATAAACAAATGCAGCATGGTTTCATGCTTCTTTTGTCAAATTTGTGCTTTTAAAGTTTGTATGCAAAATTTAAATGGGATATCTTGATGTTCCTTGAATGCAAGAGTGAATACGGATTACGATCAAACGATCAATTCTGACTATATGTCAATGGTTGCTTCTCTGTGATTGATCTGAACTGGTACCAATTACACTGAAATTCTACTGAACAAGGGGCTGGGACATTCCGCTTATTCGCAAGAGTGCATTTTTAGCAGCTCATGCATTTTTTATCAATAACGGCGCCGGCCTAGACCTTATAGTCATCTGGGAACGGAAAGGAATGTTAGAGTGTACTGGTAGTTGCTACTAGAGACCGAGATCACCTCTGCGTCCCCATAACCCGCACGGACGTAGACGTATTTGTAGACGGAAAGGATGGGAGATCTGGGAGTCACCGTTGGGTCGGTGATGCGATCCATGGGTAGGGGTTATTTATAGTGTTCGTAAGGTGATAGATTGTGTGGTGAATATGAAAAGGTCAAGTGGCACAGTTTGCTTTAGATGCATAATTTACAAGCAAGAGTGAATATGGATTATTGTATTCATGACTTGTTTGATAATCGGAAACAGACAGAAGAGAAAAAACGATACGGTGATTTCAATAACTTTAATTTAAGTCCTTTTTTCTTGGAAGAACGATTTCTTAGAAAAAGCATTTTACCCCAATCTTCTCTCTACCGTCTACCCCCGTTCGTTTGAACGACACTTCATGCAAACCAACGAGGTTCATTTTTAATTTGAACGTCTAGCAACTCTGTTAGCATCGAAAAACACACCACTGGCAACCTGATTTGGTGTTTTGTTTTGGTTCTGCGTTCCGTTTCACACCGTTCCATTAGCAGAATGACTTTTGAACCATTTTTAGTTTGAACGATGTGCAGATTAGAGGGGGTCAAACTAAAAAGTGTTCAGATTAGATGAGGTCAAACCAACGGGGGTAGACGGTACCACTTGCAGTGATCAAAACATCAAGGGGCAAAGTTCTCTCTCGCTCTCAACTCAACCTATCTTTTTGTTGACTCTGTGCGGGTTGTTCCGCCGCCGCCGATGCGAAGCATACACCTATGCAGCACAGCCGAGATAGTCCACGGTCAAAGCCTCTGACTGAATGTGAATCGTCGTCTGTCTATTCGAAATGCACCATCGTCGTCAGTCAACAACGTGATTGCGTTGCATTTTTCGTAATAAAAATTCACTTCCAGCAAACTATTTGTATATGTGGGTACCTTTTTTATTCCGCAACAATTAATGGGTTCTCGCAAAGTATGAAAACGATTGACCAACAAAGCAAAAGCGAAACGTGACAATTCGAAGTGAAGGAGACTCAATTTTGTTCGGATCAGCTGAGTGGGAGAACGATGATGAAGGCGACGATGGTCGTAGTGGATGACGTAGTCATTTCCGCTGAGGGTTAACAGCTTTTTCAAGCATTTTATAATTGAAAATGATGCAATTTTGGTTTGGTATTCTGAATACGTTGCTAAGAGTATTTGGTAAAAAAAAAAGATTATAACATTTCTAACGATTAGTTTTATTACAACTTTAAAACAGTTATAAAACAGTTGTTTATCGTAACAGAAACAAAACTGTTTATAAAACGTTGTACGTGAGTCTTCCAATTGCTATAAAGCATAACATTATATGCTTTCTAAAGATAAAATTATAAACATAATATGTTATAATAATATATTATATGGCTTTCATGATTCTTATGGAGAATTGTACATATGAACGTCTAGCAACCGTTGATTGGGTTTCCACATACGACATACAGGAGATTCCTTCTAAAAACTTCTACGATTTCGAACCACAAGACAGACCAGGGGGAGGACATCCAAAATTCAAAATGGTGGACGACTATTACTACTCTTTTACATGAAGTAGGTATGTAACAAGCAAACAACTTCGGGTGGATTCCGTTTGTCACCCAGCCAGGGATCGACCTGCTAGCGTCGCGTGTTTGTGTGCGAGTTTGTTTTTATTTTGTTTACGTTGTTCTCCCTCTGCTTCTGCTCTGCTCTTGTCGTCCATGCTATGGCTGGGGGACAACAGAGCGGTATTTATATGCGGAACGCGAGTATCTGCGCAGTGTATTATTTTGATTTCGTCGTTCCGAAGCCAGGGATTTCTCTTTTTTCTACTTCGCTCGCACAGCATATGTATAGTAGGGCATTATCGACCTGTGCTACGTCGTTTGTTTTGTTATTGCTACTGAGCTGGGAGTTCAAAAATGGGGATCTTTTTGTCTCTACACTAGTGGCCCCGGCCATGACACGCGGCTGTTTCTGACGAGGACAGTATCATTGAAAAATTTAAATTTAGCCCATTAGAATTCCCACTACGCACCCGATCGACGTTCTCTAGAGGTATAGCTCTCGCACGATTCAGAACAAACTGGAAGTGGAACCCGCTCAACGGCGATCAACGAGCTGCAGCAAATTCCAAGGCCAGATTTGTACATAGATAGAAGTGCGCACGTTAGATCTAGAGGAGGTGATAGTCCACCAGCAAGCAGCAAGTAGCGCTCGGAAGGGCCTCGTGTCGGTCGGAAGGGCAAGCTCATACACGTGGCACTTGTCGTCGTCGTCGTGCGATAGAAAGGGTAGAATCTAGAATTGCATAAGACCTCCTACAACATCTGGGGGCAAGCACGAAAACGGTCGAAAAAGGTATCGTACAGTTCCTACTGAAAATTCAATAACCCAGAGAGGAGAGGTTTCTTTTTTCTATGCAAAATACGCATACACGGACAGGTTGAAGTGCTCTGTGCAACTCTTGCACAGTTGATGAGAGTGAACATATATGGTGGCCAAAAAATTACATACCATAAGTCACAAACCCCAAATTTGTGCCTAAATTCTAAGATTTTGGAACAATTTTCAGTTTTTCTACTAAAGGTCCCAGTACACAGGGTACGAATCGAAGTGTGCCGCGGTAGCGAGCAGGCGTGAAAACTTGTGCTGCTGTCAATTTTTAGATTCAAGTTTTAAATTTCAAGAGTTTGCAAAAAGTTTTCTTTTGGCAGCGCAATTCGTGCAGTTGTGATTAAATATCTTAAGTGAATGAAGAAGAAGTAGTTCCGAGCAGTAAAACGAGTGTAATTTGTGGTGATTCACTGTAGGGAGACGAAAAATAGGGACTATAATGCATCACAGAAACGAGGCATCGACGTATTGAAGTGGAAAAGGAGCATTTTCAGGCATCCGGTGAGTCTGTTCCGATTGAGGAATGCTAAATATTGACACCATTGTTTTTACAGACTGTTTAAGGTTTTAGTTTTATTGCGCATTGCGCGGTCAAAATTGCGACGATGAAGTGCGGAATTGCAAATATGAAAGTGTGATTTAGCGTTGGATCGTTCCTGTGTCTTCACTGCACACCGTGACCGAGATTCCGTACTTCTGTCTCAATTGAAATGAACTATACAAATATTTTTAATAACGTGGTCTATGATCGTGTTTAGTTTGGTTTTGCAGCCCTTGATCGTTTATTTCGTTTTTGTCTTGTAGAGTGTACTCGTATTTTCATGCTCGTTGAACTCTTTCCTTCTCACGACTTTCCATGACTATTTCTTTGCATAGAAAACATTTTCGAAAAGAAAAAAGTGCCTTAACAAATACTTTTGCTAGTCTTAATTTTTCTAAATCAACGAACAAAGATTTATTGTGAATCAATATTTTTTTTACATTTTAGTTCTACTCTTGAAACAAGTAGTTGGCATTTATGTTTACCCAATTAGGTAATAATAATATTCTAAAAACAATTGCATCATATACTGCCGTGAATCGCATATCAGTCCCATCTTTGCTGGATTTCCTATGCAAATGGGACAGATATGCGATTCACGGTAGTATACATCTAATTTAACCTGTTTTGAGTTCGACGAAAAACGTTGATGCTTAATAATATAAACAAAACATAATATACCAATTCTGGGGGGATCATTTGGTACTGTAATGTTAATTTTAATGTTATACTTTGTGATAATTTTGAAATATGCTGTAATAACGGGGGGGGGGGGGGATTAGTATTTTTTTTTCGTTTCAGAGAGCGAGTAAAGGCGCTTAAGCCTAGGCATAAGGGCCAGGGCATCAGGGGTAAATACCTGTGTCCCATCCCAGGATTTCAAGGACCAAGGAGTGACAATAACCTGCTTAGCAACTTCACTCCCACCGTTTATATTTCTTATTCATGCTTCGTATACGGAACGGTTGGTACGAGATGTCCCCGTTCTTTGATTTCAATAACAATAACAACACTGCACAGTAGGCCTGGCCGCTTTAATGTTTGTAATACATCTCAGATGTGCTGCAAGGATTAATAATGACAAGAAAAATAATGGAATTAGTCGATTCCACCATTTTCCAGGATTCTTTCAATGAATGGCTGTGTATGTGTAGACTAGACTAAAGGTCCCAGTACACAGGGTACCAATGCTCAAACATCTTGTTTGACTCGATCGAGTTTTTATTAGTGTCAAAAAGATGTTGCTTCTTGAGCTCTTTCCTTGTCAAATATTTGACCCTGTGTACTTCAGGCCTAAGTTTGTATCTTATTTTGTATGTTAAGATGTTAAAAACCGTATCAAAAAAAAAATAGATTGTAAATATTCTTCAGAGGTGAAGGGTGTGGTCTCCATTTAGCAGTGATTAAGGCTATGGATCGCCAATCCGAAGACGGCTGGTTCGATTCCCGTTTCAGTCGGGAACATTTCCTCGACTCCCTGGGCAAAGTGTATCATTGTGCTTGCCTCGTAATATACAAACTCATGCAATGGTAGGCAAAAATAGCCCTTCAATCAGAAACTGTGAAAGTGCTCAATGAACACTAAGTTGAAGAGAGGCAAGCCAAGTTCCAGTGGGAACGTAGAGCCATATAGAAGAAGAAGTTTCCTCTAGGATAAAGGGTGTCCACGATGAAATTGGCACACACAAAATGTTGTATAATTTTTGATTGCGTTCGCTAAAATAGCTAATTTTTTGACCATGAATAGGATAGGGTAATGATCGAATATTCCTAATTATCTAATCCTAATTACTTGATTGACAAAGGCTGATTAGACGAACTTTGCGAATTTAATGCGCTAGAATGAGAAACGTTTTTGTTTACATATGCAAGTTTCCCCAGCACCATTTTCTCAAGCCGCGACAATCGCACGGATGACGAGATTAACAAAACATAATTTCAAGGCAAATAAAGATATTTCCGGTGAGGAAATGATTGCTGCTCGTACAGGACATTCTTAGAGAATGATTCTAAAAACTTTTGTCATCTCTTCTTTAAATCTGTGAAAGTTATGATAATACGGTCCAGGGGGTCCAAAATATATGGGGGTCCAAATTATATTGGTTACCCTATTATGTGTAGTTAATACCATAAGATTTTCATTAAAATCGGTTGAGTATTGGCGGAGATATCGTTGAAACAAGGGAATTGCCACTTGAGAATCTTGTGCAAACAAACATTTTGGAAAATATCACTTTTTTGCCGTTTCAACTCTGGCGCCAAAAATACTGAACCGATTTCAATGAAAATTTTTATGTACATAAAGTATGTATGTAGAAGTAATTTGTCAAAATTTCATTCAATTTGATCATACCGTTAAAAAGTTATATGGTATAACTTTTTAACGGTATGATCAAATTGAATGAAATTTTGACACTACACACTTAATTTGGAATACCGTGTTCGGTAAATTTTTGACAAAAATAGAACAGCTGAATACAAGGGGAATGACATATCCTTTTCTAACCGGAATATCCGCATTTATCCGTTTCTAACCGTCGCTAACCGTTGCTAAGCGAGCTGCTAAGTGAGCAGCGGTTAGACACGGTTAGCGACGGTTAGAAACGGATAAATGCGGATATTCCGGTTAGAAAAGGATATGTCATTCCCCTTGGCTGAATACGGCTATACTGCATTGTTTACCTTTTGCACCAGGTTTTGATAGTTGGTGTACTGAGCCTCAGTAAAATCGATTACCGAAGCTACCGAAATAGTTCTGTTGTTCTATTTTCGTCAAAAAAAATGCTGAACAGGCAATTCAGGATTAAGTGTGTATGTCACAATAAGCAAATGTTGTTTTTGGTATAGAGGAACTCAAACTGCTCTTAGTTTGAAAGTATTCAACAAAAATGGCTGAAATTTTCACTGTAAACAGTTTAACCCTTTATAAGGCAGTGGCAACTATATTGCCACCTTATATACATATTTTTTTCCGTTCGTTTGGATTTTTTTTACAACTTCTGTTTTAACTGATGGACACATTAAGCCTTTGTGAGCACTCATGATTTTTTGAGCCATAACAAATATGAATGGGCTTTTTAAGAACAAAATGTCTCTCCAAAAACTTCCATTTTTGAGTTTTTGAAAGGTTTATAAGCTCGAACTTCTGTTGTGGTGAGCGAATTAAAAATAGAATGATGGGGAATGAAAGGCCTATGTTCCTTTTACTAGTAGACAAAATTTCAACTTGATTGCTTCATTACTTTTAGAAACTCAGCCTTTTGAAAAATGTACTATAATAAATGGGCATGTACTAAAATTGCCATATCGTCCAAAATAATTTGCCAATCGAGTTCAAATCCACACAAATAACTCATGAATATTAGGGCAATAACCTGTCATAAATCAGCATGATTGATAAACGTATCACAAAATAACAACATTTTAAACTTTGTTGACAAAAAGTTGAAATTTAGACCATTTTTTTCATACAAAATCGACCATTGATTTTTTTTAAAAATAAAAACGTTTTTGTTCATTACACCACATGTACTTTATATTCCAATGTAGAACGAGTGGATTCCGTGCCTGAATCTCTCGGCCTTATAAGGGGTTAATACAACAATTTTACACTGTCAAAGTTTTATAAAAATCGGGACAGTGTTACCAGTTCTACAGTCAAAATAGTGCACGCGGAACTAAAAATAGTCAAAAAGTTCCTAAAATTTACTAGAAAAAGTACTGAAGCGATTTCGATCAAATTTTTACCACTTAATTGATACTATGTTAAGAATATCGAGTGAAATTTTCAAACGTTTTGATGAGGTAACAAAAAAGTTATAGCCTAAGCAATTTTTTGAAATGGATGCCCAAATTTTCTAAAATCTAATTTTATGATATCGACAATATCTGCGCCAATACTCAACTGATTTGAAATAAAATTTTATGGTATTGGCTACACATAATACAGGGTAATTTTCCAATTGTTGCACGGCTAAAAACTCGCCTATTGTTGCACACCCCAAGTTATTCTTATTAGCCGTGCAACAATTGGAAAATTACCCTACTATTCATTGTCAAAAAAATAGCTATTTTGGCGAACGCAATCAAAAATTCTACAATATTTTCTGTGTGCCAATTTCATCGTGGACACCCTTTACCTTTATGAAATCCCAAGGAATCAGATCCTTAGAACTGCTTTTAAGTTTTTCCAAGGGTTTTCTTTTCTGAGAATGTTTCTGGTATTCCTCTAGGGGGGCATCCATTAAGTACGTCACGCCCATATTGGGAAGGGGGGGGGGGTCAGGAAAGTGTGACAAGTAATGCATTAGATATACGAAAAACCCATACAAAGGGGGGAGGGGGTCTAAAATTCTCAAATTTTGCGTGACGTACTAAATGGATGCCCCCTAGCTTGTCTAGTATCATTATGCTTTGATAGAAGTTTTCAAAGAATGATTTTTTAGTTTTCTCCAGGAGCTTCTTCTGAAATTTCTTCAGGAATTCTTTCTGAGATTAACTCAGATCTCTTTTCAAATTTATTTTGGAATTTTAACGGGGATTTCGCCACCAGGTATCAGAAGTTATTAAGGAAATTATTGTGGGTTTTAGCTAAGAGATCCTCTTGAAATTCCACTAAGAATTGCTTATCAGATTTACCAAGATTTTTCCTCTGAAACACTTCTAGGAATTCCTTTGATGTTTCCTTCCGAATTGGCTACGGCAATTCTTCCAAGAATATTTTCTGAAATCCGATTACAAGTTCCATCTCATACTCTTCCAGAAGGTCCTTCTCGGGTTTTCCCCAAAATACCTTCCTGGGATTCCTCCAACAGTTTTTTTTAGTTCAGGAGTTCCGGAGTTCCTTCTGGGATTCCTTAGAGCGTTCTTCCAGAAAATCCTTCTGATACTCGTCCACAAATTTCTGTGGGAGTTCCTTCTGGAATTCCAGCAGCAGTTTTTGGTACTTGTGCACTGCCGTTCTACGCAACATTGTCCCATGTACATAGGGAACTTCAATCTTGAACACTTCCAAGTGCATTTGCTGAATCATCTCTATAATCGACTATAGAATTTCTCCAGGGTTGCTTACTGCTGTTTCTCCAAGAGTATATTAGTCCTGCAGGAGTTTATTCTGGGAAGCCTCCAGTAGTTGCTTCTTGGAATCCTCCAACAGCTTCTTCTAGGAATCTTCTAGCAGCTCCTGCTGGGAATTCTCCGGAAATTCTTTCTGGAAATCGCCAGGCGTTTCTTCGGTTTTTCCGGCATGCTTTTTTCTAGGCATGTTACAAGGATTTCTTCTGAGAATTCTTCAAAAGTTCATGCTAAAAATCCTCCAGGAGTACCTCGAAGAGTACTTTCTGCACATTCTTCGGTAGTTTCTTCTAAATTCTTCTTTTGGCAGCCCTCTTGATGTTCCTTACGGAAATCTTCTAGAATTTATTTCTAGGAATCCTCCAGTTCGTTCTGAATATTCTCCCATAAGTTAGGAATCCCACTTCCTTCGAATTTCTTGTTAGGAGAAATCCCAAGATCGAATTCTTGATCCCAGTATTTCTGTTATATGTCATCTTGAATTGTTACTTCCAGTTCATTCTTGCAAAAATTGCCTCAATATTAGTATTGAGCTTTGTTAAGTAAAGAGTACTCGAGGGGAAACTTGTGATAAAACATTCAGTGTTGACAAATACGAAATAACATAACATGTGAAGGATTTCCTTAAACAATCAGTGACGAAATGCATTAGAGGAATCCATCTCTAGAGGAATGAAGAAATCTATGAAGGGATTCCCCCAAGAATCTGTTGAGCTCATACATTTGGCACGAGTATTTTACCCATTTTGCTTAAACTCATTCTATACACGTAATCTAGTATGCCGAAATGTCAGCATTTTCTCTTCGCCGCACAGCCGAGTGATCGGCAAACAACAGCATTACCAAGATCTCAGCAATTTTGGTAATTCATAACTGAAATTCGGCAACTGTTCCGCTGAGAATCAAGTAACAAACGTTATTTTTACTGAGATATCGCTGTGCGCCAAAACCAACGAATATTTCAAGCCTAACTTTACCAAACACCGTATGTAACATATGCATATGCAAACAAAAGAGCGATTTTAACATGAGGCGCTGAATTTCGTTGAGGACTACTTGCATCACTCACCTTTGGGGATGATTTGTGAAAAATACTCGGACTTTTCACGTTTCCGAAATGTTCAATGTATGAGTTGCTATGAGAACAGCGAATTTCCCCTTCGATTTTTTTTCCTTTCGTCGATTTTGTTAGATACGGTGTTTGGTAAAGTTAGGCTTGATTGTTTTAGTGTGTACAAGCTAAATATCATGACAAACTTGTACGTAGCGTATTGTATATGTGTCATATGTCCTTTAATTATCATGCAACGCATCAAATCAAACCTGAATCAAATAAATTCTGCGTGGGAGGGTTAGTATCATCTAATCATACTAAACAATCGGATTTTTCTTGAATATATGATAACCGTTTTCAGTTTTTCACAGCCATTTGTACAATAATTTTCTATTTTATGTGTTTACAATCTATTTTTGATACAATTATCGTATAAACTGTTTTAAAATCTGTGATCCTATATATTTAGGAGGATATTATGCAAAATATACCATATGCATATGTATAAGTTTAGTCATAACAGAAACACTGAAATTTCAATATTGTAAGTGCAAAACAATGTGTGAAATATCGTTCTCTAGATTGTTAGAGAATCTTGTTTGAAAGCTTGTTTATAAACATACAAGATTATTTGAGCACACCAATTAGTAATTAGTGTTTTTCAATAAATTTGAGCTAATACACACCCAAAATGCCGTGAATCGCAAGTCAGTCCCATATGTAAAAAGTGGGCATTGAGAAAATGAACTCTGAAGTTTTTAAATTCGATTTCTATGCGAACTTTCAAAAAATTGCCAGAAATTTAATACTTCTGCGATCATCATGAAATTTTCACAAATTGTTCCAAACGTGAAAACGTAACTGCGAAAAATATAAAACTGGTTAAAACAGTGTTCGATTTTGTACTGCAGGGTACACTTACAATCTAACACTACAATCATACTACAGGGTACACTACAATCTGACTTGATGTTGTTTTTCTTTACTGAACAAACTATATATTTTTATTCACACAGCTGAAAGATCATCCGAAGAAAGATCGAAAACTGCCATTAACTCAATTTTGCCCAAAATGCAGATGGGACTGACTTGCGATTCACGGCAGTAAAATTTTTGAAAAAAAGTAGTTAAATTTTGCAAAATATATAATTTTCTCTCTCAAATTTCTTCGATTTCTTTCATAACTATTTCTACGTGTTTACGTCAGTACCAAAAACAAATAAAAGAAAACAAAATTTTGACCAACAACAGTTCTCTTCAGACCATTGTGCATTGCCCATCACATCCCGAGAATACGAATGAGAAAACAAAAGAAAAGTGTTACGACGACCCAAATATTCTACTCGACCGTCGCAACCTAGGACCGACGAACTGGGAGGGATCGTGTAAGTAGTAAGCACCAGGAAAGAGAAACAATCCCCATTGAGATACTTCACAACACAAGTCGCTTGTGCAAGGCCTCAATTTAATACACTATGAAAAAATACGAAGGGGGGGGCAGCTGTTGTTGTAGCGTGCCCCCGCGGAAGGCAACAAGGATCGATAAATTTACCTGGTACATTGCGGTCCTTGGCAGATCCAGACAGACGGCACAGCACAGGATGCCGCCGAGGCGAGCTTCCAACTTTTCGATCATTTTGGTCTCGGGTTTATCGATTTTCTTTCGCTTGGTCTCAGGCTCGTCCTCATCCGAGTGCTCGGATGGGCGTGTGGCCTTCGGAGATCCCCCCACTGGCTGCTGCTGTTGGCTATTGGCACCGCTGTTGCTATTGTTGTTGCCCAGGCTAAGGTTCAGCTCTTGGTTGCTGGTCATGATTTGCTCGGACAAATTCAGCCCACCGCCGTGCGCTGGCTGGGTGGCCACGGAAATCAATAATGTCGAGGGCTGTCCACCGGAAGTGGACGACGAGGATGAGGATGCGACCACCGAGGCGGTCGAGGAAGAAGGAATGGACGAAGGCCCGGGCGACGAGCTCGGCTGCAAATCGGCCGACATAAGACCACCCAAATTCATCAAGTGACTCGAACTCGGAGCTGGCGCCTCTACTAAACTATCTGCCATTTTTGATTCACACTCTTTGATACTTCAAAATTCACTAAGAACAAGCACCAACAAAAGTCACTATCAAATAAAAAGGTCTCTTCCACTTGCACGGATTCAATAAAAATTCAAAATGTCAGCCACCTTCCTCACTCAGAACAGAACTGCACTGTCGGTTCTCTATTTTCCAACGATTACTTCGATTCTAGATAGGCTCAACCTAACGTGAGAACAAAGAACAGCTTCTTCACTTTAAAATTCTGCACCCCAAAAACCAAATTTTCATGCACTTTTCTTCCACTGAATTTGTCACTGATTCTAAAAAGGATCCACTCGGAAATTCCTCACAATTTTCTTTCCGTTTTTCCACCAACTCGAGCTGGGCCCCACTGAGGCTCGAACTGCTGATCAACCCTTCACACACCAAAGCAAACAAAAGCAAACTATGATAATATTCCCTTTAAAAGGAACCTCAGAGAGCTGCTCTCCACAAAATTAAACACTTTGAGCAGCAGGAGCGAACCACAAAACACGTCTTGATCCTCACAGTGACAATTTGTAACTACGCAATGCGCCTAGCTGCTAGCTATAATATTGTGTTTTATGTGTTGTGTTATATAATGCACAGACACACGAATTTCAATATGATTTTTCTTTGTTCTCCTCGTCCCGTCGCGCGATTCCTTTGCGAGCGCGCGAGAGAGGAACGAGTTTTCCTCCATCATCATCATCGTCATCCCCGCAAACGCGATTTCCCGTCCGGGGAGAGAGCTTTGTTTATTTACCTCGCTGCCCACTACTCTCGTAGCAATCTTGTTCTTCCGATCTGAGCCGAGCCAGCTCAGCCTACTAGGGGAGAGAGCGGTAACACGTGCCCCTCGATTTTAACGACGATACGCACATGTAAAAGCTTAAAAATGTCCAAAGACAACTGTTGTCGACATACAACAGTTCACCATGTTTTATTCCACGATAAAGTATTCTTAAAGAAAATTTTTCAGGGGCTCCATTGGAAACTCCTCTTAGATTTACATTCAAAAACCATCCAGGAAATTCCAAAGAAATTCAGTCAGAAATTCTTTCACAAAATCTTCTAGACAGTCCTTTTTACTTTAGAATGTCCTCCAAAACTTCTTAAAGAAAGTTGTTGAAGCGGGAAGAGTGATTCAATCACATCACTAATTTCTCGTAGCAGATCTAAAGCCGTTATTTGGTTGTTGATCAGCTCAAACTGAAACCAATTTTATTTCATATTAATTCTTTCCTTAAACTATAATATAAATGCACTTACAAATCTTACCATCCGTCGTTCGCGCGCCAACAAAAGTCTTGCCCGGACAGCTTCCAAAAATGTTGCATGGATTTCAAAATACTTCAAGAATTCCTTTCAAAAAATCTTGCATATTGTTCCAGAAATTCATCTACTAGGTAATTTCTTAAGATTTTTTTTTTCCATAGAGATTCCTCCAAAAAATTTTTAAAGCATTGGTTTAGAAAACCTTCCATGAACTTTCTCAAAAATACTCCATGGATTTTTTTTTAGAAAATGATTCACGGATAAATTAAGAAACAGTAATACAGAACTCCTTCAAATTTTTTTTCAAAAGCTTTCTTAAGATTTTTTTTCTAGAGGAATGCTTTAGAAATTCTACAAGTGATTATTAAAAAACTTCCCAAGATTTATTCACATTCCTTTAAATATTCCTTTTAGACATTTCTCTTCCAGAAATTTCGCCTAGGATTTCTTCAGAAATATTTCTACAGAATTTTTCCGAGATTCTTATAAGGATTCTTATGGAAAGGCTGGAAGACATTCTTGCAGATATTCATGCAGAAATTTACACAGATATTTCATCAGAAATTCCGCCAGATATTCCTCTATGTATTTTCTCAGAAATTCCTCCAATTTCTCTATGAATTCCTGGAAGAATTCATTAAACAAATTGTTTAGGATTTTATTAGGAGATTTCTCCAGGATTTCTTTTTTACAAAAATACCCCATGGCATGGTTTCCCAAACTGTGGCCGGCCTTCATTCAGGGGGTCGCGAGGGACAGTAAAGTATTTTACTGTAACAGACAAAAAATGAGGGAATTTCTATGGGGGGTCGCGAAAACTACGTCTGCTGGCAAAAGGGGGTCGCGCGACCTGAAAGTTTGGGAACCTATGCCCCATGGGGTTTTCTTAGGTATTCAGCCAGCGATTTCCAAGTGTTTCTTCAGGCATTCTTTCTGAAATTTCTTCAGAAAATTCATTTATGGATTCTTCAGGATGGCAACACAAAATGAAAATTGAAATTCCCGCATTTTTATTTTCCCGACTTTTCTATATACAGGGTTAATCGGGTAATTTTGGCCACCTTAAGCAGAAGTCGAATGAAGGAAACAACGTTGAACCTCTCGCACATCTTATGACCAGAACAGGCCTGGTAGCGAGTCACTTTTTAGTGATTTGGTCACTATTTTTGAGTCGGTCACTAAAAAGTCACTATTTGCATGAAAAAGTCACTAAAGTCACTTTTTTCAGTAAATTGGTCACTAAAGTAACTATTTTCGTTAATCTGACTACATTGAAAAACATTTTATGCAATTCAATATCATAATTTCAATTTTATATAACTCATTTCAGTATCATAATGGCCATTTTTTCCGAACTGGTTCATTATGCAACTGAAATGAGTTGCATAATGAAAAATAGTTGTATAATCTTCATAATGCAACTCATTTGAGTTGCATTATGAATATTATGCAACTCAAATGAGTTGCATTATGAAAAACATCATTGCATAAAATTTTGTATGGAACTCGTTGCAAAACTCGATTTTTTCAGCACTCTTCGTATTTATCCAACTCGGCAAGCCTCGTTGGATAAATGTACGACTCGTGCTGAAAAAATCAACTTTTTGCAACTAGTTACATAAATAACTATATTGTCAAAATTAATGGACAAACTTTCCTCAGAAACCTTATCCTTTAAAAAAAAATTTCGTCTGCGCCGCTTATTACACTATTATTGTTCTTGTATTTATTAACCTTCATCACGTTGGAAGCAGCTCGCTGACGTAGTTTACCTACGGTTTGGATCGAAAATTACCTAAAGGAGGGTTAATGCGAACTATTGCTACAGTTTTCTCGTATTCCGAAGAAGTAAATATGAATGTGTGGCTATGATCATAGATGAATTTCTGAAATATTATACTTTTTCAATAATAACATTGCAATGTTCCATAAGTATTTTCATTTCAGTTTAATTTTATCACCCTATATCTTCGCATTATTTCAAACTGTTAAGAATTAGATGTTTGGATGGAGTTCAGCGTATCGCAATACGATAACACATACCCAGCTTTAGCATCCTATTCAACATCATATGCGATTGTGTGTTGATTGGGCAGTGCCATGTATTACCTGTATCAGTTAATCTTGGATAAATCGGAAATTTACAGCTCAAGAGCTTTTATAGTAGGTAAATAAAAGATTCTTTTTTTTTCAGTAGCTTGCAGAATTATTTATGTTACAAAGGCGAGATGAATTTCTGATGAAAATATTGGAGGTAGTAGTGACATCATTAGATCATCATTTTTTTTACTGAAATCCGGAAAAGTTTATAATGTAGTTTATTAACTTCTGATGAAAATATTCATAATTCTTCAAATATTTTTTTTAATTAATCTTTCATTCATCTCTGGAGCTTTTCTTGGAATCTAATTTTATCAAAATGTCATCATGTTTCTTTCGCAAAATTTGCTCAACTTCTGTAATTATTTTCATAATATATAGATCAGTTTTTCAACTGCGTCTTCGAGAAATCGATTAAACAGTTTTTTTCAGTAATCCAGTTTCTGGGAAAGTTTTCCAGAAGTGGAAAGAATTAGATTTTGGGAATCTTGTACAAACAAAGAATTATGAAAACATATATTTCTTAGAAACAGAACAGGTTGCAATGAAACATTTTTGTAATATTATCTATGTATGTAGGAATATTGTATGAAAGTTTCATTTGATTTAGTCAAACCTTCAGAAAGTTGTGGTCGTATGTTTGTCTCGGGAACCTATATTTTTTGTATTTGTTCTTCGAGGAAAATGAAATTTTCGTACTGGTAGGCAATGACACAATATTTATTGTAAGAACGTGTGCGTTAGAATTCGTCCACAGTAAAATAAAGTTAACAACAGATTCACCCAGGTGTGCGCTTTAAATTGTGCCAATTACATGATATTTCGGTGTAAAATAAAATTCTTAGAAAATAACAGGGGTTTCGAAGTTTCGGACGCTCGGCTAGTATTCATCCAAGGATGTTTCCGATCACTTGGCAATCATTTGACT
>NC_085138.1:109487765-109509765 GCF_035046485.1 Aedes albopictus | reverse complement strand
TTGATTTCCGCGCCTGGGCGGGGATACGCATACGTGTGGAGATACACCGCCTGAGTGCGGTGGGTGGCGGCCTCCACTGAACCGCAACTGGGTGTAGGCGGAAAAGGATGACCCGAGAGAGTGAGCGTACCTTTGAGGGGGAGATAGGCTCGGCGGAGAAAATCGTAGAGTGAGTTGGAAGACAGCAGCAAAGCGAAGCGGTGAAATTTAGCGAAAGCTGTTAGCCTCACGTAGTTCTACCGCGTTTTGATTCGGATTACCGTTTGTGTTGGCCTGAATATACGCCAAAAGTAGGCCAGTTGCGCATCCGTTGCAATTGAAGATCGCCTGGACCTCCGTGAACGCCTTTAGATCACGATCGGGCGTGGGTCGGACACTCCCTCGACCACCGTGTTACGGCCAAGTCTGAAACCTCGTGGCCCGTGATCGCTGCCCGTCAGTCGTCAACTGGGTAGCTGTTTTGTGCTCGTCGATTGGGGCACGGCCCCATGTTACTGCGGCGTTTCCAACGCCCGGCCCACTCAGTTCTTTTCCCAGCTGGCTCGCATCACCGTCGCGGCCATTTGGTCAAAGCTCGGTCCTGGAAAGTCGTCAAATCCGGACCGAATTACCGTTCCACGTGCCCGAAACCATCACTATCGCGGCCAGTCGTTCAGAGCCCGGCCGTCAAAAGCCGGCCATTGTGGACACAAGCACGGGCAAATCCACGTGCCCGAAGCCCCACCAGGAAGGCCTGTCTCCCCGATCGCGGCCGCCCCAGCTGCATCTCCTCGGACCGAAGCCATCGCCGGTCCGGGTGACCAGTACCCGAAGCCTGGATTGCTCCCCGCCGCTGCCACCGCCACTGCTCCAAGCTACCGTTGTCGTCGCTCCGTCGCCCACCACCGAAGATATCGCCTTGCCACCGAAACCATCCGCACCGCCAGTGAAGACGCCGGTCCGCCCAGGTTCGGTATTTGTACAGATCTACAATAAATCGTTTAACCGTGAGTATTGCTATCACTTAGGATCTTGCGCTCCGAAAGCTCCCCCTTCGTCCGTTCGCCCTGAGACCCGGTTCCAGAAGAGGCCGTGAGAGCACACCCCAGAGGCTGCCGCCGGCTCAGACCAGCAGCCTGGGGTTTTGGGCCGGTTTCCCTCTGAAACCGAGCCGAGAGGTTCCGGGGCCAAAAATAAGGGTCTTATACCTCTCGGCTCGGTTTCAGAGGGAAACCGGCCCAAAACCCCAGGCTGCTGGTCTGAGCCGGCGGCAGCCTCTGGGGTGTGCTCTCACGGCCTCTTCTGGAACCGGGTCTCAGGGCGAACCCAGAGGCTGCCGCCGGCTCAGACCAGCAGCCTGGGGTTTTGGGCCGGTTTCCCTCTGAAACCGAGCCGAGAGGTTCCGGGGCCAAAAATAAGGGTCTTATACCTGGCGCCCAACGTTAAATAAAAAGGTTCTCAGGAGGGGAAAAATATCTTGGGATATTTTTTCCTTCTGCATGTTTGGGGGAGTTTTCCAGTTAGTTGAAACTTTGCTTTAGATACCCACACTGGTCGCATTTTCTATGAAAAATTAGTGGCACTGTTCCTTGATTCGCGGTGGGCAAATTGAACCACATAGTGAGGCCGATTGGTTATTGATCTTCATAGTGAGTGATACAAAGCTTCGATCGTGTAGGAGAAATCGCAAACAACGTACCGGTTTCGGGTTTCTATCGGTGTTTGAAAAGCCTAAGTAGAGTTTCTTTTGCTGCTTGAAGCGAAATCAAGCGCTTTATTTTTTTACGCGTTTTGCTTCAGAATGGCGCGTCGCTCCGTATCTGGTCCGGATTTTGGATCACTTTACCGTAGTTTGCGCGTTGACCGCCTCGAGCCAGGGGAGCTCGACTATGAATTGCTTCTCCGAAATGTACTGATAGCGGACGATGAATCACGCTGCAAGCGTCGTCGTCGATTGAAACAAATTTTGAAGGAGGAGAGAGAAGGGCACGAATTCATTGTCCATTATGACTTGGATCCAGAAATGGATTTGGAAGCGTGCAAGAACATTTCTGCACAGCTGGAACGCGTTTTGAGGTCTAACCCTGTGGATAGGGTCCGTTTTTGTAAATCTCGACTATTGCATCTCGGCCATCGGTTAGCGGTAATCAAGAACCACGCTGTGGGGGACGTCAAAACCCATAGTAACGTAGAATTCAACAGAGTACTCGAGCTGTTCTCTGAGTATTTCTGGACCGAAGATCGGTTTTTCACTACCGGCGGAGAGTCCAGCTCCGACTCAGAAGAGCTTCTAGATGAGGCGGCTGGGGGAAATCCACCACGGATTGGTGGTTCGAGACCCACTGGGGCGATCCCGAAGCAACCCGATGTGTCGAATTTTGTGACCAAAGATGACTTCAGAGCGGCGATGACCGATATTGGAAGCCTTATTCAGGCGCTTTCAAATCAGTTGACAGGGCTAAGGGAGGAGGTTCGAAAACCGCCAACACCCGCTCCCCGAACATCCCTCAATAGAACAAATCCCTTCCTAGCAGAGGAAGCACTGCAAACTCCGGGGGTTGGCCAAACTTCTTCTGCCAATTGCATCCCATCTGTCGCGATTACTGCAGCATCACACACTGCAATTTCTAATCCAATGCCTGCGAGCAGCATTTCGCTGATTGACTTCAATGTCATCAGCTCATCGACTACGCCCAGAGCAACGGCGAATGTTAATGACCCATTTTCTCTTCCGGTCAGCGGCAGTTCTCCTACAAATGTCGGTGGAACAGCCCCCGTTGTCTTACCAACTACCACAAATATGGGAAGCATTCCATATCCACGTCAAATCCCCAACCCGGTCAATGAAAATGAGTCGTTTTGTCGGAAAATCGATGCTTTTACATTCAGTCCCTTTTGGATGGGGGGTAATGGTACAAACCAGGGAGATGATCAGAATACTCAACCTTCCCAAGTACCGGCCCCGTATATACCGCTTGCCACGGTAGCACAGCCATCACAGCCAGTAAGGCAACCCGTGGCACAACCAACGAGGCCACAAGTTCCTCCACCGGTGAATTCGTCGGTCCTACCACCGGCCGTACCACCTCGTAAAATGATGCCAGTGTCACAGTGGAAAATAAAGAAATATGCTGGCACCGACCATGGATTGGAGCTGAATGAGTTCCTTTCCCACGTCCGACAGCTGGCCATTTCTGAGCGGGCCAGTGACGCCGATTTGTTTGACTCCGCCATTCATCTCCTTGAAGGACCCGCCTTGGGCTGGTACTCTACAAGAAGGAACCAGGGTTCACTCCAAGATTGGTCACATTTTACGGAGGAACTGAGAAAAGAGTTTCGGCATCCGGATCTAGACTCAGTTCTTCGAACAAAAATTTACCAAACTCGCCAGCAGAAAGGGGAGTCTTTTCAACAATACTATCTCCAAATGAGTAAGCTCTTCCAAGCGATGAGCACTCCCATGTCGGACCTTGAAAAAGTGGAGGTCCTGAAGACCAATCTACGCTACGATGGTCGGAAGGCGTTGGTTGGTAGGCAGGTTTCAACGCTTCAAGATTTAATTGGTATTGGTAAGGACCTTGATGCCACAGATTTCTCGGCTTTTTCCAAAGTATTTGGTACGGCCAAACGAGAAAACTGTGCCATAAATGCCAGTAATGGAAACGTTACAGCCACTCGGATCTTCACTAACCGGAATTGGCAAAACGACGTTGCTGGTAATCAAACCCCGAATAAGTCCAGCAAACCGAGTTTCAACAACCCCAAAGGGGACAGCAAGCATCCACCGAACAAAAATTTCTCGGGAAAAGGAACAACTAACGAAGTTCGCCCGACCGAACAAAAACGAGCAGTTGGCAAACCGAGCTTCCTGGCGAAACTGATATCAGAATATCGGCCGCCAAGTGAGTTCGAATGCTTCGACTGTGGGGATGACCACGAATTAGCGAAATGCCCGGTCCCTCGCAGGGTATTTTGTAGAAGGTGTGCCCTCAAGGGGTTTACATCAGACAATTGCCCATACTGCATAAAAAACTTCAAGGGGAAGCCCTAAAGCCGCAGGGACTTCCAGTTGCGCCGGTGGAGCCCTCACCAGAACCATGGTTGCCGGATTTGTATCGTTTCTACGAATGCAGATCAGATAGCATGGAAGAAGATGAGAAACCTCCTCAAATTCACAAAATTACCTTGAACCTTGGCACCGATAATCGTCCCCATGCAAAAATCAAAATCTACGATTTGCCAGTAAATGCTCTGCTCGATTGTGGCAGCAATTTAACATTTATAAACTCCACAATCTTCGAAAAACTTCGAAATGTTCGCCTCAAACAGCCCGCTTATTCTGTAGAGTTACAGACAGCGGACGGTTCGCCTTTAGAAGTGTTAGGAGAGGTTCTGATTCCGTTCACTTTTAACGGAAAAACACGGGTTTTGCCCACTCTGGTTGCCCCCAGGCTCACAAAAGATTGTATTTGTGGGATGGATTTTTGGGGACTCTTCCAAATTTACCCGGCAGTTGCTACTATCTCGGCAGCAACTGGAGAAATGGAAGCGGATCAGAACACTCCACAGCCCGCTTTAACAGCAGCCCAGCGTGATAGACTAGAACACGTCAAAAGGTTGTTCAAAATTGCAGAGGCTGACACTCTCGAAACTACTCATCTTTGCGAGCACAAGATTGTGCTTAAAGAAGAGTGTCAAACAAACAAACCCATAAGACTTTACCCTTACCCGATCGCCCCAAAAATCCAACAAGGTTTATTTGCCGAAATCGATAGATTGCTCGAACGTGGAATCATCGAGGAATCAAACTCGGATTGGTCGCTTAATATCGTGCCAATCAAGAAAGCTTCGGGGGCGATACGACTATGTCTTGACGCTCGCAAGTTAAATGAGAGGACTGTACGTGATGCCTATCCCCTTCCGCACCCTGGACGAATACTGGGCCGCCTGCCTCGGGCCAACTATCTATCAACCATAGACCTCACCGAGGCTTTTCTCCAAATACCGTTGGCCAAAACATCGCGGAAATTCTGTTCGTTCAGTGTGCAAGGGAAGGGGATGTTCCAGTTCACCCGCCTTCCATTCGGTTTGATCAACAGTCCAGCTACGCTGGCTCGTTTGATGAACCGAGTGTTGGGCCATGGTGCACTGGAACCGAACGTCTTTGTATACTTGGACGACATCGTCATAGTATCAGAGACGTTCGAGGAGCACGTACAGCTTCTCATGGAAGTTGCGAGACGCTTGCAAGAAGCCAATCTTTCCATTAAATTGGAAAAATCGCATTTCTGTTTAGCAGAAATTCCATTCCTGGGGTACATACTTTCTTCTCGAGGTCTGCGAGTTGACCATGAGAAGATAAGGCCCATTGTGGAATACGGTCGCCCAACGACCATCACAAAATTGCGCCGCTTCATTGGAATGACTAATTACTACCGGCGATTCATTCCCGAGTTTAGCCGAATAACTGCGCCTCTCACGGAGCTTCTGAAATCGCAGACGAAGACTGTGAGATGGACGCCGGAAGCAGAAGAAGCATTCCAGGCGATCAAAGAAAAATTGATCACGGCTCCAATACTGACAAGCCCTGACTTTGACCAGGAGTTCCTTATCCATACCGACTCTAGCGATCATGCTATCGCCGGTGTGCTCACCCAAAAGCTGGATGGTCAAGAGAGGGTGATTGAATATTTCTCTAAGAAACTAACCACCCAAGAACGGGCCTATCACGCGACAGAGAAGGAGGGACTCGCGGCGTTACTGTCCATTGAACACTTTCGGGGGTACATAGAAGGAAGGCATTTTGTGTTAGTCACAGATTCGTCGGCCTTAACGTACATTATGCGCACTAAGTGGAAAACCTCGTCGAGGCTCAGTCGTTGGAGTTTGTCCCTCCAAATGTACGATATGACGGTGGTCCACCGGAGGGGGAAGGACAATGTAGTCCCCGATGCGCTCTCGCGTAGCGTGATGGCCGTGTCTGCTAAAACCCCTTCCTCTTGGTACCATGAGTTAAAAGTCTCTATCGAAAATAGGCCAGATGACTATCCTGACTTTCGTGTCAGTGATGGCCAACTGATGAAATTCGTTTTTAACAACGATTTGGCAGACCACCGGTATGACTGGAAGGTAATTCCGTGTCCCGAGTCTCGCCACGCGATCATTAAAGCTTGCCATGATGATTTCATGCACATTGGTACAGAAAAGACCTTAGCTAAGGTACGCCAACAGTATTATTGGCCGAAAATGGTCAGCCAAATCCGTACCTACGTACAAAAATGCAAGATCTGTAAAGAAATCAAACCCGCAAACTCCGCCACCACACCTCCAATGGGGGATATGAGAGTGCCGTCTAGGCCATGGCAGATAATCGCTTTAGATTATATTGGGCCCTTACCGCGCTCCAAAGCGGGAAATCAGTATGTGCTAGTTACAATGGACTTGTTTAGCAAGTGGGTGCAGTTGCATCCCTTTTCAAAAATTAGCTCCAAGACACTTTGTTTAGAGCTCACTCGACACTGGTTCTTCAGGAATTCGGTTCCATCGATTATCCTGTCAGATAACGCAACTACTTTCACTTCGAAGGAGTTTGATTCCTTGCTGGCCCGATATAATATAACCCACTGGTTTACGTCCAAATACCATTCGCAGGCAAACCCCGTCGAACGGGTGAACCGTGCGATTAACACCTCACTGCGTTCATACGCAAGAGAAAACCAGCGCGAATGGGACACGCGGCTGCCTGAAGTGGAAGTAGTTATAAATTCGACAATTCATTCATCGACCGGTTACAGCCCGTTCAAAGTCGCAAAAGGGGAGGAAGTGGTGCTCAATGGAGCAGACCACAAAAGGTATGAGAATGAAGACGAGTGTACCGTCGAAGCTCGATTGGCCAGGATTTGTGAAGAAAATCCAAAGTTATTCGCACAAGTAAAGAGAAATCTCACTAAAGCACATGCTCAGGCAGCCAACACCTACAATTTGCGAACGCGTAAGCCCGCAAAACCTTTTCAGGTCGGGCAAACCGTTTATAAGAAAAACGTGAAACTTTCTAATGCGCAAGAGTTCTACAGTGCTAAGTTAGGAAGTCAATTTGTACCTTGTACTGTCCTCGCCAGGCACGGTTCGTCGTCATACGAATTGATGGACTCTGATGGCCGCAATATAGGAATATGGCCGGCCAATTTATTGAAGCCTGAATAGGTCATCAAAGGTCAAGCCGTCGACCGTTCTCAGTCTCTGAAATGCATAGTTCGAGATTTACAAATTAGCAACTAAACGGGATTCTAAGAGTAAGCCATGCTATAGATAGTAGAGTAAACATAGATCCGCGGACACCGCTGACTAAAATGTTTCAAGCGTGTAAGTAGTAATTTTCAAAAGTGCGACGATTGAATATGACGTCATGCGGTCCATTGATGTTGGCCAAATCGTGACGTCATGCTCGTTTGGATACATATTTTGACAGTTCGTTTGGATACAACGGATTCATCTTAGCGGATCTATGTTTACTCTACTATCTATAAGCCATGCTTACCTACGCCTCAATCTAAGCGTTCAAGCTTCCATATACTTTCCGCGGGGTATTGGAAGTGAATTATGATTTCGCAGGCTTTTCGCAACATGCTTACTTATGCGATTTATAAGCAGTAAAAAGATCGATCGATAAGTTTTTTTTTAAATCGCGCGCGCGTGCTTGTATCCGTACGGATCAAGAGCTCTCGATAAACTAAAGCAATGAACTACACAGTCCCATGGTACTTCGTGAAACTGTTCGAAAATTCATTATCATTGTACGCTTGAAGAATGAGGTAGTCGCGAGTGTGAAATGATAGGTTTATTCTACTACCTGAAACTCTCACCTTATTTCGTGCTACGCGATCTCTCTTTCGTTTTGTCGTCGGTTATAGTCGTCAGAAATTTGGGCTCATTTGAAAATACCTACTGCTATCATCGGAGTGTTCGATCAGTTGCGATCGAATCCCCGACGCGCGTCGACACAGTACGGTATTGTGATCCGAGGTAGGTCTAAGATAATCGGCGGTCGTGTGAATAAAAAGTGTTTTGATTTTTGTTGCGATATAGGGCTCCGCTGGATGAGCCCCAATCCAGTTAGTCGTTTGCGAGAAAACCGACGTCGTTGCTCACGCGTATGTGTGTATATCGCTCCGTTGCTAGATCGCCAAACCAATGTAGGCATCTAATCGTATAGCTTGTTTGTTTTTTTTTTTTGTGATTTGCATGTGTATTGTTAGTGGCCACTAGTTTATCATAGAAGATGTTTTGTTCGCTGAAATTTGATTCGTTTTGTTATAGTTATATTCCTATTAAGTTCCAATTAGTGTTTAGAATGAAAAAAGAAATCTGTGTTACACGCTTTCTCTTGCTCCGACCAGTGGGGGGATATGTTACCGGCGGGTAACATTTGCCGTAACGATTTAGTTTGAGGAGTGCAGGAATTCAGGGAAAGAAATGTTCAGTTGGCGCAAACTCGCAACCGTCAATTTGATTTCCGCGCCTGGGCGGGGATACGCATACGTGTGGAGATACACCGCCTGAGTGCGGTGGGTGGCGGCCTCCACTGAACCGCAACTGGGTGTAGGCGGAAAAGGATGACCCGAGAGAGTGAGCGTACCTTTGAGGGGGAGATAGGCTCGGCGGAGAAAATCGTAGAGTGAGTTGGAAGACAGCAGCAAAGCGAAGCGGTGAAATTTAGCGAAAGCTGTTAGCCTCACGTAGTTCTACCGCGTTTTGATTCGGATTACCGTTTGTGTTGGCCTGAATAAACGCCAAAAGTAGGCCAGTTGCGCATCCGTTGCAATTGAAGATCGCCTGGACCTCCGTGAACGCCTTTAGATCACGATCGGGCGTGGGTCGGACACTCCCTCGACCACCGTGTTACGGCCAAGTCTGAAACCTCGTGGCCCGTGATCGCTGCCCGTCAGTCGTCAACTGGGTAGCTGTTTTGTGCTCGTCGATTGGGGCACGGCCCCATGTTACTGCGGCGTTTCCAACGCCCGGCCCACTCAGTTCTTTTCCCAGCTGGCTCGCATCACCGTCGCGGCCATTTGGTCAAAGCTCGGTCCTGGAAAGTCGTCAAATCCGGACCGAATTACCGTTCCACGTGCCCGAAACCATCACTATCGCGGCCAGTCGTTCAGAGCCCGGCCGTCAAAAGCCGGCCATTGTGGACACAAGCACGGGCAAATCCACGTGCCCGAAGCCCCACCAGGAAGGCCTGTCTCCCCGATCGCGGCCGCCCCAGCTGCATCTCCTCGGACCGAAGCCATCGCCGGTCCGGGTGACCAGTACCCGAAGCCTGGATTGCTCCCCGCCGCTGCCACCGCCACTGCTCCAAGCTACCGTTGTCGTCGCTCCGTCGCCCACCACCGAAGATATCGCCTTGCCACCGAAACCATCCGCACCGCCAGTGAAGACGCCGGTCCGCCCAGGTTCGGTATTTGTACAGATCTACAATAAATCGTTTAACCGTGAGTATTGCTATCACTTAGGATCTTGCGCTCCGAAAGCTCCCCCTTCGTCCGTTCGCCCTGAGACCCGGTTCCAGAAGAGGCCGTGAGAGCACACCCCAGAGGCTGCCGCCGGCTCAGACCAGCAGCCTGGGGTTTTGGGCCGGTTTCCCTCTGAAACCGAGCCGAGAGGTTCCGGGGCCAAAAATAAGGGTCTTATAACATACTTAATAGGGTAAGTGTTCCAATTATGGTTATAGTACCAATTAGAGGGACCCCCGGAGAAATCCCTCGATGAGATTGATTGGTTGATTTAGCTTTATTATAGAGACTTACAGCCCTCGATGAGTTCCCGGGGATATTTCTGGAAACCGGACCCGAATGACTTCCATTCAGTTAAAGGGTCCTTAAAATAAATTAATAATAATAAATAATATTTCTGGAAAAGGGATTCCTGGAAAAGGGCCCTTGGAAAACCTCTAAATAAATTCCAGAATAGAACCATGGAGAAATTCTTGGAAGAATCATTGGAGAAATCCGTGCAAAAATTTCTGGGAAGTTGAAGAGTAAAAAATTTTGGTAAAAATCCTGCAAGAATTTCTGGAGGAATCCCAACTGGAGGAATTCAAAGAAAAACTCACAGGAAGTATGCCTGAAAAATGATAAGGAAATATCTGAAGGGATTCTTATAGAAATCCTCGGAAGAACTCCTGCAGGAGCTGCCGTAGCAATTCCTGGGCGAGCTTCCGTAGGAATTCCTGAAAATAACATCGGATGACCGTCGAGAACCATTTTAGTCGGGTTGCTATCCGACATCCTGATGACGTGACACTCACACCGTAGCCACCCGATTTTCGCGGTGTGGACGATGGTTAGTTCTCTCAGCAGCTGATGCAGTTCGTGGTTCATTCGACTTCTCCAAGTCCCGTCTTCCATCTGCACTCCGCCGTAGATGGTACGCAACACTCTCCGTTCGAAAACTCCAAGGGCGCGTTGGTCCTCTGAACGTAGAGTCCATGCTTTATCGGCTAGCGTCGTTGTCGGCGGTCATCAGTGAGCCCAAGTACACGAATTCTTCAACCGCCTCGATTTCATCACCGTCGATAGAAATTCAGGGTGGCGGGCGCGATGATTCTTCCCTGGAGCCCTTGCCATCATATACTTTGTCTTCGACACATTAATGACTAATCTGAAACGTGCATCTCTAGTCGGATGTACGTTTCCGCCATCGTCTCAAGTTTGCGAGCTATAATATCAATATCATAAGCGATATCAAGCAGCTGAACGGACTTCGTGAAAATTGTTCCACTACTAGTGGACCACTAGTGTTTTTGATATTCACCGTGAATATCATTGGCATTTTTCGAAGGTAGTCCGTGAAGTTTACCTTAAATATTCGAAAAATAGCAGTTTTTTCGTGACTTTCTTGCAGAACTGGTCTAGCCGCACAAGTTTTTCATATACCATATTCTCAGGTTCAGCTTTTAAAATGAGCTGTAGGTGATTGAATTTAGATATGACGAAATGAATTTTTCAGCACTGGTTTTCAGCTGACAGGTTTGTGTATGCCACTGTTTACAACCGCCAAACAAAGGCGCAAACGCTAAACTGTCATTTTCATAGGAGAACTGTCAAAGGCCCGAAAAATCAGCTGATTTAAGACGTCAAATTAAAAGGCCCATATGGGCGTTCTTGAAACCGCGACATCTAGATCACGGTGTACATTTCTTATTGTTGTTATCGTTGCTATGCATAGTTCCCGTTTTTTCCCGTTGCCGTGAATAAGAGTGCATTAGTTTATTAATCCGTATTCGTGCATAATCTGCAGTAGCTGGTTTTGATCGATTGTATCATACGCTGATTTAAAATCGATAAACAAGTGATGTGTTAGCACGTTGTATTCGCGACATTTCTGCAACACCTGGCGGATGACGAACATCTGGTCCATTGTAGCGCGTTCACCCATGAATCCAGCCTAATATACTCCAATGCACGGTGACGTCATCAAGAAATCGCTCTCTTTCTCTCTTACGGGAAGAAAACAACAGGACCAACACCTGTAAAATTTGACAGATACTGGTCATGTTGTTTTCAAACTCTCTGAAAGAGCGAAAGAGAAAGAATTCCGCGGTGAGGTGGTCTATTGCCCTACACAGATTTATCTAGAATTACACAGATTTTTTCACAGATCACAGATTTTTAAAGATTTCTAGACTTTAAACAAATCTTGGAATCGATATCGATTAATAATCTTCATTTTCATATTTATACCTTTTCGTCAGGCCAAGTGTAGAATTAGCATAAGTTAAAATAAATACACAAAAATAAAAACAAAAAAAAAATTTCGTCAGGCCTATCTTACATTTTACCAAATAAAAATATCTCCTACAAAACTGCGAAGGGCAAGGGCAATCGTCAACATATTTTATACTGGCAAACTTCAGCTGAATATTTGAGATTTTTTAGGGCAATTCTCAAGGAACTCCTGGAGGAATTCCCAAGAGTTTCCTGGACGAAATTCCGAGTAACCCCTGGAAGAACTCCTGGAGGAATTCTCGAGCAACTTCTGGAGAAATTTCAGAGAAATTCCTGGGGAACTCCTGCAGAAATTCCCGGAGAATGAATGAATTTCCTGGGAACTCCTGGGAAAAATTGACGGGAAACTTCTGAAGGAATTCCCTAAAACTGCTGTAGAAATTTCAGAAGAACTCCTGGAGAAATTCCCGTTGAACTTTTGGGCGTATCCTTAAGGAACTCTTAGAAATATTTCCGAGAAATACCAGGAGGAATTGCTTAGGAACTTCTGGTTGATTTTCTGAAGAACTCCTGGATGGCATTTCTTTTATTTCCTGGAGAAATTTGCCAGTTACTTCTTTCAGTATTCCTGTGGAACTCCTGGAGGAATTGCCTGGCAAATACTTGAGAAATTCCCGAGCAACTTTTAGAGGAATTCATGAAGAACTCCTGAAGAAATTCTTGAGGCATTCCTACAGGATTTCTCGAGCAACTGCTACAATATTTCCTAAGAAACTCTTGGAGGAGTTCCCGAAGAGCTTTTTGACGAAATCCTGGGAAATACCTAGGGGGATTTTCGAGGAACTCCTTACGGAATTTCCGTGAAACTCCTACAATATTTCCTAAGACACCGAGAACCTCCTGCAGGAATTCTTGGAGAGCTCCTGGAGGAATTTCCGGGAAACTTCTGCTAAAATTCCCTGGGAACTCTGAAGCAATTTTCGTGGCTTAGTAAAAATATTCCCGGGGAACTCCTAGAGAAATTTCTGAAAACATTCTGGAAAAAATCTCAGGGAAATCCTGGAAGGATGCATGCACAATTGCTGGAAGACTTTTTGTGGAAATACTGGATGATTTTCCAATGAATTCCTAAAGTTGACTCCGAGAACGAATTTGAGGGGAATTTCTTCAGGAGTACTCTTAAAAAGTCCTGGAAGTACTCCTGGTTAAGCCATGGAGGGATTCCCATATAATTCCTGAAGTTTCAGTTTCAGTTTCTTCGCAATATAACTGATTTAGCCAACATGAAGCGCATAAGTGAGAACGTAGCATAAGGCTGCCATCATAAGTATAAGATCACTTTAAAGAACTTTGCAGCTTTAATTTCGAACAGTTGCATTAAGACCATCTCAACATCCTCAAAGAGATTTATTTGACCCAAAACATCATTTTTCGAAGTTATGTTATTCATTTTTGAATGTAATAACAATTTTGTTACAGTTTTCCTCAATTTTAATAAGCATTTCCACTTCACATATATCATGCAAGATTTTTTAAATTAACTATAGATAATTCAGATTTTTTGGGCCAAAATCACAGATGAAAATCGAAAAAAAATGTGGCAACACTGATTGCCCCACGAGCTATCTTGCAATCGGTTATCACCGACGGCGGCAAAACAATTGAGAGAGTATCTTGTAGGCAGCGCTCAATTGTGCGATCGCGCAATAATTCCCGCAATCCAACTTGTCGCCCTTTTTGTAGATGGGACACACGATACCTTCCATCCATTCCAACGGTAATACTTCATCCTCCAAAATCTTGGTAATGACCCAGTGTTTGTAGTGCACTCACCAGTGCTTCTCCACCGTATTTTAGAAGCTCGCTTGGTAATTTATGTGCTCCTCAATCTCTTGGAGGTTAGGGGTTAAAAATCTTTCGTCCTGTGCACGTACTCCTAGATCTGTTACCACGCCACCTTCAGTATTTGCAACGTCGCCATTGAGGTTGAGCTCATTGTAATGTTGCCGCCGCCTCTCGATCACCTCAGGGTGCCGTTATAGTTACGCGTGAGAGTGAGAGTGCGCGTGTGCGAAGCCGCAAAAAAGAATATCAACAACAGCAAATCCACGAAAATCCTTTGGACGCGCACTCCCACTCTTACTTTGAAGCGGCACTATGTCGGCGCCGTCACGCTCGCTCGTGAGAAGATTCCCGTGTTTGTTTCAGCACATGTCGGCTTGTGGCACAAAGCATCTGCGCGAGCGGTTCAGCTTCCATGTGTAGAACTTCCATGTGTACTTAGCGCGGAACAGCTCTTCCGTCGCTTCGCGATCTCGTTCTTTTCGCTGGCATTTCTTCCTCCGGACTGAGTTCTGTCTGTTCCGCGCCTGTCTCATTCTTCTTCTTCTTCTTCTGCTTTGTGGCTGGGACTGGGATTTGCCCTGCCTCGCTTCAACTTAGTGTTCTTAGAGCATTTCCACAGTTACTAATTGAAGGGCTTTCTTTGCCTGCCATTGCATGAGGCATGTACAATGATACACTATGCCCAGGGAATCGAGAGAAATATCCCGACCGGAACGGTAATCGAACCCACCGTCTCCGGATTGGCGATCCATAGCGTTAACCACTAGGCTAACTGGAGACCCCCTGTCTATAACGTACATAATTTGCCCTCGTACGGTGTTGCCCTTGCTGCATTCTTCTCGTTTTTCAACTGTTCACGTTCGCCGTCGTATCACACGTTTCTGTGATTTGGAGTCGCTAAGCCTAGTCATGAGCCAAACATACACATTCTTGCGTTGATCGGCGTTGTCGCCGATTGTCGATGTTGTCGCATCTTGCCCAACACTATAATTCCTGTTCCCAGTTCATTGGTGGTACCACAGCTTTGGTAGAAGGTAGCCGCTCGATCCCCGCTATTCCACACTTTCTGCCCAGTCCAACAAAGTTCTTGCAACGCCACGATGTCGAAGTTGCGGGGATGTAAATCGTCATAGATTATCCTGTCACATCTTGCGAACCCAACTGACTTGCAATTCCATGTTCCAAGTTTCCAATCGTAGTACTTATTTCGCCGCGTGGGTCTTTGCCGATTATATCGTGTCGTATATTTCTCCTATGTTATTCGTAATGGGGATTTTTACGGGTGGCTTATTGGGCCTATGCCAACACTCCCTGTCTTGCCGGAGGGCCATCGTGCCAGTTATGTTTAGAGTCTCAACCAACACTGGGACGACCACGCTGATGGGGCTACCACCTTGGATCTAGCTGGGCGTGGTGCAGCGTTTCTTACTCAGCCGCTGGATGCCAGAACAGACGCTGTTTGAGCCGCACCTCCTTGGTGAACAGACACTCGGATCGTACCTCCTCAATCTAGCTGAAGTCAGAAGGACAACAGTGCCCAGGCTGCACTACCAGCTAAGCACACAACTCTTAGCTGGCGGTCTTTGTCATCGCTTGACCCGTGGAAGCATGAGGTAGGAACTTGTGAGGACCAGAGCTATATTGGACGCTCTCCTTATCGACTCACCGTTTTGCAGCTCCAGATGACAAACTATCATTGAAGCAGTTGCAGATAATACCAGATAATACTGCGCTGTACTGCTTAAGTGCTGATACAGGGAAGCTGTCTACTCCTGTTGCTTTAGAGCTGTCTAATGTTCCTATGATGTTGATCACTTCTGATTGTGTAGCAGGTCTGAAGAATATAGATCTATCCGATAACTCCACGGTATTGAACCTGTTGATATTGCCATCCGATTGCAAACAACAAGCAACGTTTTCTCCCACAGATGTACAGAAGCAAGCTGTTGAATACATCACCTACTTCACCGGGCTCAGTAACAAGGTGACCATCTACGATGAGTTTGTGTTGCTTGTGTTCGCCGGTTTTGTTTCCAAGTGCGTCGTTGACTCGGGTCCAGAATACTTTGGGATTACTCGTAGAGAAGAATCGTTGGTAGTATCTAGATTTTGCACGCCTTTTAGCTTCAGCCAACTTGTTATTGGCATGTTTTAGGCGATCCTTCACATGTTGATCCTGACGATTCCTTTTCCACCTTTAAAACAGCTTATTCGATATTCTTCCGAGCTTCCAAATGTCCAAATTGTACCACGGGCAAACATTTTTTGTTTACTTTCACCTCTACTGTGATTGTCTTGGAGAAGGAATCTTTGAGCTGCTTATAACGGCTGGTAATTGCTAGCAGTCGATCGTTGGATTGCATGGATGAAAAATCGGTGGTCTCCAGAAACGATAGGAAATGTGTTTCTAATAATCGGTGGTTTACAACAGATTTGTATAACGTTCTGGTGCATTTTTCGATTTTAGTATTGAAGTGAGTTACTATGTAACAATGAATCTATGACAAAAGGTCGAAAGACATAAGGTCGAAGGACAAAAGGTCGAAGGACAAAAGGTCGAATGGACAAAAGGTCGAATGGACAAAAGGTCGAATGGACAAAAGGTCGAATGGACAAAAGGTCGAATGGACAAAAGGTCGAATGGACAAAAGGTCGAATGGACAAAAGGTCGAATGGACAAAAGGTCGAATGGACAAAAGGTCGAATGGACAAAAGGTCGAATGGACAAAAGGTCGAATGGGACAGAAGGTCGAATGGACATAAGGTCGAATAGAACAAAAGGTATAATTGACAGTAGACAATTTGGAAGACATGATAAAGTGGTCAGTATTTGACAGAAAAACGACAATTAACTTAAATGCAGCTATTTACTACCGCATTGCAATTCGAAATAGATACCTAGAATGATAGAAAGTAGAAGCCAATAGAACGATATAAAGTAATGTTATTCATGAAAGTGAAATCCGCCGAAAATGCTTTGAAGCTCTTTGAAATGCCTCCAAAATCCCCCTTAAAACCCCAGAAACCCCATGTAACGCACCTCAGACCTTCCGAAACCCCTGAAAACGCTATGTAACGCTTCCGTAACGTTTGTGAAATCCGCCGAAAATTCTCTGAAGCTCTTTGGTATGCCTCCAAAATCCCCCTAATACCCCCGCAAACCCCATGTAACGCACCTCAGACCCTCCGAAACCCCAGAAAACGGCATGTAACGCATTCGTAACGTTTCTGAAATCCGCCGAAAATGCTCTGAAGCTCTTTGGAATGCCTCTGAAATCCCCCTAATACCCCCAGAAACCCCATGTAACGCACCTCAGACCCTCCGAAACCCCAGGAAACGGCATGTAACGCCTTCGTAACGTTTCTGAAATCCGCCGAAAATGCTCTGAAGCTCTTTGGAATGCCTCCAAAATCCCCCTAATACCCCCAGAAACCCCATGTAACGCACCTCAGACCCTCCGAAACCCCTGAAAACGGCATGTAACGCCTTCGTAACGTTTCTGGAATCCGCCGAAAATGCTCTGAAGCTCTTTGGAATGCCTCCAAAATCCCCCTTAAACCCCCAGAAACCCCATGTAACGCACCTCAGACCTTCCGAAACCCCTGAAAACGCTATGTAACGCTTCCGTAACGTTTGTGAAATCCGCCGAAAATTCTCTGAAGCTCTTTGGTATGCCTCCAAAATCCCCCTAATACCCCCGCAAACCCCATGTAACGAACCTCAGACCCTCCGAAACCCCAGAAAACGGCATGTAACGCATTCGTAACGTTTCTGAAATCCGCCGAAAATGCTCTGAAGCTCTTTGGAATGCCTCTGAAATCCCCCTAATACCCCCAGAAACCCCATGTAACGCACCTCAGACCCTCCGAAACCCCTGAAAACGGCATGTAACGCCTTCGTAACGTTTCTGGAATCCGCCGAAAATGCTCTGAAGCTCTTTGGAATGCCTCCAAAATCCCCCTTAAACCCCCAGAAACCCCATGTAACGCACCTCAGACCTTCCGAAACCCCTGAAAACGCTATGTAACGCTTCCGTAACGTTTGTGAAATCCGCCGAAAATGCTGTGAAGCTCTTTGGAATGCCTCCAAAATCCCCCTTAAACCCCCGGAAACCCCATGTAACGCACCTCAGACCCTCCGAAACCCCAGAAAACGGCATGTAACGCCTGCGTAACGTTTCTGGAATCCGCCGAAAATGCTGTGAAGCTCTTTGGAATGCCTCCAAAATCCTATAATGAAAAATATGTACTATACGGTTCACGGGTTGGGAGGTATGGCTTTCAATCTTTGGAGGAATAACTTATGAAAGCTTAAGAATCCGTTTTTGAGTTATTCTTGCAAAGACTGAACGCCATACCTCCCAACATAATCATCAGCAGTCGAAATTCGAAGAAATTATTTATACTTATACAGTGTAATTCGTCGGAATTACCTATAAATCCAAGAGGGGATGAATCATCCCGGATGATCACTAATCACAAGTAGTATTTTTTTCTGCAGTAGAGATAGAAAGAACAGCTATTGAATTAAAGAAGGCAAAATTTCTGATTAAATTATAAGTACCTAAATAGTCGATAAATTATTCAGTAACAAAACTTAAAAGAACAGCCTATAAATTTAAGAAGGAAAAATTACTGAACAAAACATCAAACTAAATTACCATTAAATACTACACCAACACAACTTGAAAGAATAGCCTATAAACAAAAGAAGGAAAAATTTCCTATAGAAATGTCAGTGGCTGAAATACATATGATTACTATAAAAGCACCATAATGTTTCTCTCAATGAGCAAGAACATGAACCATTCGACCTTTTGTCCCATTCGACCTTTTGTCCCATTCGACCTTTTGTCCATTCGACCTTTTGTCTATTCGACCTTTTGTCCATTCGACCTTTTGTCCATTCGACCTTTTGTCCATTCGACCTTTTGTCCTTCGACCTTTTGTCCTTCGACCATTTGTCCTTCGACCTTCTGTCCTAAAGCCTGTAACAATGATCACTTAAATTACAATCCATTGTGCAGTTCGTAATGCGCTCGGAGGTTTCAGCATGACAAACGACGTGATCAAGTATGTTGCTGCTTGTGGGGCGTGTAACATGCATATTTGTGGCAAGCATGTTGTACGAAGCCAATAACTGTAGATACGTTTGGGCACCGCGCGAATCGATACTGTTTATAGGGAAATTGATATCCCCAAGGATGAAGCAAGGGTTTCTTGGATCCGACAATGATATGATGCTTTCCACGAAGGAGAAAAAGCGGTTGGAATCGAAGCTAGGAGGTCGATAGATTCCATGAACCGTGACACGAGATTTCCCAGGTAGTAGTTTCAATGTGGTGGTAGCGGTTTCAATGTGGTGTGAACCATCGTCAGCTGTGTTAGCTTTCACTTCAAAATTGAGCCCATTTCTGATGAAAACGGCAAGCCCTCCAGAGGATGTTGTGCGACAAGAGTGAATGCTACTAAATCCCGGGATGTTGTAATACTTTTGTCTGCTAGCTTTAATCCAAGTTTCTCCAATGACCAGAACGTCAACGACAATGGGAAGACCTTGCAGGAAAATGCAAAGTGAATCCAACATTTCGAATCGATTTATACCTCGAAGATTAATCTGCACCATGTTCAAACCAGCAGAGTTGAAGTGTTCCAGCAGGTTTTCCAAAGAGTTCGCGCGATGATTTTGAGCTTGATTGATCGAATCCATTTATGATAGATTGCATTTTTACTGGCTTGCTCTCTCTCTACCATTATTGTTGGGTTCTCAGCGTTAGCTTTTGTAGATCGCTTTTTGATAGGGGAGGAATTTTCAGTAAATTTATGGCACAAATTTCCCAAATGGAGGAGAACGTGCATCTGGAGCCCACCTACTGACCTGATACGATTATATTTTTTAAATCAATTATTTGGCATTAGCATTAGCATTAGCGTTATGCAATTCGCACAAGTTCGTAGGTGGAACAGTCCCAGACCGCTGTTAAGAGAAATGCCTCCTTCCAGTCCGTTACCAAAGCACAGGGATTAGGGGCCCATAACTAATTCTAAGACTTGACAAAGATTGACGGGATCCTCCAACGGTCAAAAGCTGTCCTGATTACGTCCTTGCGACAGCTGAAGGATGGGAAAGGAAGATTAGTTGGACACCTAAGAAAGGTATGTAGATACCTACGTCCTCTCAAGCCTATGTGTCGCGGGAATTTGGGTATTGTTAGTAGAATTCCAGTACTTTTGACACGAAACTGTTGAGTTCTTTTGGCGTCTCTCGGACATCCAGCAGCAATATCACCAAAAATTACACGGAAATCACGCGAAAATGAAGACGCATTCCGGCACCCCCATGGAAATAAGACAAACTCTCACAACAGTCGCGAATTATCCTACTCAACACTTCGTGATCTGCTACATCATGAGGTAGGAGAAAACTGATTCCGTTTCCGCTGCTTTTCCGATTCAATTCCCAAAGTGTTCTAAGCCAAATACATCCTCTGCCGCGTACCATAACACACACTTAATAGGGTAAGTGTTCCAATTATGGCTATAGTACCAATTAGAGGGACCCCCGGAGAAATCCCTCGATGAGATTGATTGATTGATTGATTTAGCTTTATTATAGAGACTTTCAGCCCTCGATGAGTTCCCGGTGGAATTTCTGGAAAAGGTATTCCTGAAAAAGGGGCCTTGGAAAATCTCTAAACAAATTCCAGAATAGAACCATGGAGAAATTCTAGGAAGAATTATTGGAAAAATCCATGCAAAAATTTCTGGGAAGTTGAAGAGTAAAAAAATTTGGTAAAAATCCTGCAAGAATTTCTGGAGGAATCCCAACTGGAGGAATTCAAAGAAAAACTTCTGGTGGTATCACAGGAAGTATGCCTGAAAAATGATAAGGAAATATCTGAAGGGATTCTTATAGAAATCCTCGGAAGAACTCCTGCAGGAGCTGCCGTAGCAATTCCTGGGCGAGCTTCCGTAGGAATTCCTGAAAATAACATCGGATGACCGTCGAGAACCATTTTAGTCGGGTTGCTATCCGACATCCTGATGACGTGACCCTCACAACGTAGCCACCCGATTTTCGCGGTGTGGACGATGGTTAGTTCTCTCAGCAGCTGATGCAGTTCGTGGTTCATGCGCCTTCTCCAAGTCCCATCTTCCATCTGCACTCCGCCGTAGATGGTACGCAACACTCTCCGTTCGAAAAATCCAAGGACGCGTTGGTCCTCAGAACGTAGAGTCTATGCTTCGTGCCCATAGAGGACAACCGGACTAATCAGCGTTTTGTAGATAGAATTTATCGGTTAGTGTCGTTGTCGGTGGTCATCAGTGAGCCCAAGTACACGAGTTCTTCAACCGCCTCGATTTCATCACCGTCGATAGAAATTCAGGGTGGCGGACGCGATGATTCTTCCCTGGAGCCCTTGCCATCATACAGGGTCTTGTACCATTTGGGCAGGTATACCTATTTTGGGCATTTGTCGCTATAACTAAGTCAATTTCAAACCGATTGATTTGAAATTTTGTGTAAAGTTAGTGAAGTGTTGCATGCGAGCTTTGCCTTTGGAGGCGTGGCTATGGAAGCTTTGGAACGGTTTTCGAAAACGTTCCAAAATTTGCCTTTTCAAAACAAACAGGGCAATACGCCCCCTCCAAAGAAAAACGTCCAGCCCCGTGATAAAACTGTCCCAGGAGATTATTCCACCACATGATTATCCTAGGAGGGTCTTTCAACAAGTGTTTAACTGCATAAAAGTTGCAAAGTAACACAAGCGAACAGAATTAGCTTCGTTTACAATGAAGTAAGCTCACAAGAGGTAAAATATTACGCCAAAAGTCTCGATTTCAGACTTTTTGATATTTTTATTGCTTTTCTGTACCAATCTACTAACGGACCAGCCTGATGGCAATAATTCTTCAATATTTGAGATTTATAATCGATCACACATGCGAAAAGCGCTTGAATCGCTAGAAAATGAAGAGGGGCGTTTTGCCCCGGTGTGGGGCGCATTATACCCTTTTACCCTATAATGGACCAGATGTTCGTCATCCGCCAGGAGTTGCAAAAATGTCGCGAATACAACGTGCTAACGCATCACTTGTTTATCGATTTTTAATCAGCGTATGATACAATCGATCAAGACCAGCTACTGCAGATTATGCACGAATACGGATTCCCGGATAAACTAATACACGCAAAAAATCCGTTCCGAAATACGTGCACTCTCAGTCACGGCAACGGGAAAAAACGGGAACTATGCATAGCAACGATAACAACAATAAGAAATGTACACCGTGAACTAGATGCCACGGTTTCAAGAACGCCCATATTGACAGCTGGAACCAGTGCTGAAAAGTTCATTTCGTCATAAATATCTAAATTCAATCACCTACAGCTCATTTTAGAAGCTGAGCCTGAGAATATGGTATATGAAAAACTTGTGCGGCTAGAT